>NC_134465.1:72941834-73241834 GCF_047948215.1 Lycorma delicatula | reverse complement strand
TATTACTTCAGAGAATGATATGTATGAATGTAAATGAAGGGTAGTCTTGTGCAGTTTGAGGTCGACCATCCGTGAGATGTGTGATTAATTGAAACCCAACTACCATACAACACCGGTATCCGAGATCTAGTATTCAAATCCGTATAAAAGTAACAGCCTTTACTAAGGAATTTAAGGAATAAGAATTTTACTTTAATTTACTAAGGAATAAGAAATTTATTTCTTTAAACAGTGATCGGTTCCCGTAGCCACAATATTTCCCCCAAAGTATCTTTTGGAGCCGTTTTCACTATTATGCTTAAGAAAACGTTTAAAAAAATTCCGTTAAAAATATGCGATAAGAAAGCTAATTTTTTTGATTTTTGAAGAAATGGAGAACTTGGGGGCAAAATATTTTTAAAAATGGTAAATTAAACATGCATATATACACTGAGATTAATATAAAGTTGAGTTATGTTTGCAAAATATTGAAAGAAATTTACTCCAAAACACCCTCCTCACCCCCTAGAGATATTGACCCCCCCCCCCCAAAACTTTGCCAACAAATTGGCTCATATACAAAATTCTCTGTACAAAATTTTATCAAAATCGGTTTATCCAGTAAACAGTTGTTAAGCTTTAAATATGTCAACACACGTACATATGTACGTATGAACATAACCCTCCACTATTTTAGGCATGGAGGGGGGGGGGGGGTTCCGGTTCCACGAAACATCAAGAAATGCAAAAAAACCATACCCCAATTTTTTTTTATTAATATAATTTCCTTTTTGAAGCACAGTTCAAGATTTATGGTGCCAGGAAAATGAAAACGCAGGTTTGTTACGTATAACTACCAATCATTCACAGAAGAAATATGTCCTGCGTTCTACCTGTATATTTACGAATCTTTATGTTATGTGAATGAATCCAATAAAAATCTTTCAAACAGACTCAATCTTTAAGTATTCCTTTAAACGAAAGCCTTTTCTTCGATTAAATAAAGGTTTACAAATTTTGTTTTTCCTAAATTAAAACGTTTTTTACAGATATTTTTAAAAACGTTTTTTAAAGATAAAACACAGTCTTATAAGCAGCTAAAATAATCAATTTCATGAGTGAATAAGCATTATTTGCCACTCAAAGGTGTATAAATAACTTTATTTTCTGTTTTAAGTAGAAAAAAGTTTTAAATGCAATCATGTTACATGTGTAAATTTATCTTCAAATATCATGTAATTTTCATTTTATTTTTACAGGAAAATATATAATATTAAACTAACCGATAAGGCTATAGAGGATTAGGTCAGATGTGAAGTAGCTCATATGAGCTTTGCGGGCACTAATATAGAAGGGAGGGTAAAGTGTATTGAACGGGGGGAGGGAGGATATGTGTGTAAGGAATAGTAAGGGAAGTGTAAAGTGTGAGGGGGGTTTGGGAGAGAACGCATAGAGGTAAGAACCGTGACAAAGAGGAGAGTCACAGCTGTGTTTGACTGAACTAAATCATCTTCTAGCTGTTTGGCCAAAGCCTATGGATCTATGACCTAATATTATATAGCATTTCTCATAGCTCTCTCGGGCTTCCTATACCTTACCATTACAGTACATTATATTCTATATTCTCTCTCCCTGTCCATATATATATATATATATATATATATATATATATATATATATATATAATAAATTGTGTAGTGTATTATATCTGAGAAAAAATACATTTTGGTTGAATACTTCTGTCTGTATATACGTTAGTTTGAATTTATATAGATATATAAATTGTTTGCAGTTGATCATAATTAATGAGGGGTGAATCCAGGTCGTGTTTTTTAAGTTGGGGAAAAGGTACGTCTATTATTTATTTTTCTTCGGCTTAATAAAAATAAACTGCTTATTCAGCTAAAATAGAATGTAAATGTAGAAATTTTCATAAATTTTTAAAAATACCTTGCACAAATTTTTGCAATTCAATTATGAAAAGTCTTATTTTTATTTCCATAATCAACATTTAAATATAACAAAAAATATAATTATAAATTTTTTCTAAAATTTTGGGGCCACCGTCTCAATGAGGCTTTTTTATTGATTGTAATCAGTACCAAAATAAGATTTAAGCATCAACATTTCCAAATTTCAAATATTTTTTTGTAATTTTGGGGCTTCCTTTTTCTGTAAGGACAAAATAATAAAAGTTGTTTTTTTTATAAGGAAAACTAAAAAAATTTCCTTACCAAAGAAAATTAATTTTAAAAAAACTTCTTAAAATTTTGAAAAAATAAAATATAAATTAAGAAATAAAACAAATTACTTCTTATTTTGGGTCCGGAATGTATTATAGGGGGTTAAAGCAGCTTACATCTAATCTTCCTTAAAGTTACAAAGAAAAGAAAAATATTTCACTGAGTAAAAAATAAAACGAGCCAAAAAAACCAAAGCCAGAATATTACCTTAACTAGGCTAAGGATTAGACACATCAGGCTTACCCAAGCTCACCTATTTGGCTCTCCTCAGAAGATCTGTAAGGCTTGCAAGATCAAATGATCCATGTACCGCCTGCTCGTTGATTACCCAATCTTTGGAACAATCCGACAAAACTTAGACCTGGGTTCGGATATGACATTTCTATTAAACCACAAAGAAGGTATAAAACGTCTGTTGCGGTTCTTCTACAGTGGAATGAAGAATACGATTTAGTGATTTTTATCTGATTTATGTATTTTATTTTGTACTTATTGTCACTTGTCTATATTTGTTATTTATTGTTTATTTTTGTTCTTTTACATACTACAAAACGATAGTGTTTCTGTAGTCGCTAATGACCATAATTGTTGATGCGACTGTAAAAAAAAATCAGAATATAGATTTTTTTAGAGGTAGGGAATAAATTTTAAGAAATATTTTTTAAACATATTCATATATTAGCATTCCCTTTCGCTGTTTCGCTCGAGAAATTCATAATCAAAATTAAAAACATAGATTACTATCATAATGTTATCAAATCTCATAAAGATTGATTCAACAGCGGTCGTATTAAACGGCAAAAATGGAAAAAACAATTTATGTTTTTTTTACCCCTTAAAATTTTAGAATTCAAAAAACCAAAAAGATATTTATCTAAAGAATATTATATATTTTTTTAAGAGTATTTGGATGCCCAAATCTAGTAAATATCTCATTAATATAGTCACGAAAAAATAATAGTCGGTAAAATGTAGTTGGGGAAAAATTGCAATCATTTTTCGATATTTCTTTACGTTTCTTTCCTCCTTTCAAGGACAAATTTAAAATTATCTAAAAATATTTTTTAGATATTTACATGAAGATAACACACCAAAAATCAAGTTGATACTCGTTTGTTCATTAATTACCGAAAAATGAAAAAAAAAAAATAGTAAATTTCATTGTTATTCCATTTTAACCTTTAAACTCCGAATTTCAAAAAAATCCTTTCTGTGTGCATTTACACCGTAAGAAGAACAACTATATAAATTTTTAATCAATTTGTTTCAATAGTTTTTTTCTGGATGTTGATTATCAGTCCTCAGGACATGTTTTCTACGTATAGATAAGTTCTTAACATATTTGCTTAAGTTTTCTCTAAATCTAACACCCCTTTCAATTAAAGCTAAAGTAAGAAAAAGAAAATTTTCAAAAGATTTTTCTGTATTTAAGATCCGAATTAATAATTTTAGTAGATGTATTTTAGTGATGAAAATAAATAATGTACTTTAATAAAAAAACATGAGAGAGAAATGAAATATGACCATTCTTAATTTTTTACCGTTGGTATGAAACGAGTTCTTAGTTTTAAAACTCATCTGCAAAGATTTCACAGTTGGTCTAGTGGTGAACGCACCTTCGTAAATCAGCTGATTTGGAAGTCGAGAGTTCCAGCGTTCAAGTCCTAGTAAATGCAGTTACTTTTATACGGATTTGAATGCTAGATCGTGAATACCGATGTTCTTTGGTGGTTGGATTTCAATTAACCACACATTTCAAAAATGGTTGACCTGAGACTGTACAAGACCACACTTCACTAGTAGTACATATCATCCTCATTCATCCTCTGAAGTAATACCTGACAGTGATTCCCGGAGGCTAAACAGGAAAAAGGAAGTTTTAAAACTTATCTGCAAAGATATCACGTGATTATAATTGTAACAGTTGGGTCCTGGTCCACTATTTTTTATTTTTTTAAATTTATGTACACGTTTCCACTTGCGAAATTATAAATAATTTTTGAAATCGTTTTAATGAAAATTAAAATGACATATAATTTGGAATGCAACATCCTATGTCCCCCTCTCTTGATTTAGCCTTAATATTTTACATAAAATAATGACAATAAAATTTATAAAAAGCTTTTTGTACATTTACCTGTCTCCTGTAGAGATTGACCTTTGTAATTTTAATTACAGTATTTAACCACGTAATATTACAGAGAATAACATGAAAATTGAAATCAAATTCCGATTAAAATTATTTACGTAATTTAATTATTGTAGTATGAATAAGAATAATTAATTAAATTATTATAATTAAATATTATTGTAACTGTAGGCAAATTTCTCTTTCACGTGATTTAAATTAATTGTATATTCACTTTAAAAGTTGATAACAGATAGCACACGGTTGTTAGAATTATTTAATACAAACAACCGGGTTGACATACGTGTTGTGGTTTTACGTATACCTACTTGTTAGAATTAAGTATAAAGTTAAGTATAATTATTAGTTTGTTTTCTACGTCAAATCGCCTGAGGTTGTGTTCATATATTATTATTCTTCTGTTCGCATTCAAATTAACGATTAAAAATATTATTAAACTGGAAAGTATTATTAATTATTGATCAAAATACGCGATCCTCGTCTTGAATGTTATTTTATTTTTAAATTCTAAATTAGGGAAGTAAACGTGTTTACAAATTTTCTCTTTATTATTTGTAACCATCCATCTTTTTATTTAGTTTGCAGTAATGAGTTATGTGGTTCTAAATTCAGCTTTAATCTTTCTTTACGAAACGTATATAAAATGAAACAAAAAAAAATTACGTGAACAAGGTTTGCAAAAAAGGGCGTAACCAATGATTATATAACCAAACGGGTTGGTCTAGTGATGAACTCGTCTTCGTAAATCAGCTGATTTCGATGTTGAGAATTCTAAGATTCAAATCCTAGTAAAGGCAATTACTTTTATACGGATTTGAATACTAGATCGTGGATACCGGTGTTCTTTCGTGGTTGGGTTTTAATTAACCACACATCTCAGGAATGGTCGATCTGAAACTGTACAAGAATACATTCATGCATATAATCATCTGAAGTAATATCTTACGGTGGTTCCGGAGGCTAAGACAGACAAAAAATAATCAATCATTATATATTGCATTTTCTTAATTATTGATTACTGATACATAAGTTACGAGAAGATCTACAGGCAGATTGTGGATTGGCAGCCAAGCGTCGAAATAATAGGAATACTTGTAAAAAAAAAAAAAATGTTGTAAAACTTTCCTGGAATTGGTTATTTATTCTTATATAGTGTAAAAATAATATACATGAAAATAAACCAGAAAAAGTTTTAAAAAATTTTAAAAATCGATATTTTTAAACTTGGATGTTTTCCCCATCCCCCAATATTGCCCCCCAACTTTTTTTTTAGTCACTTACACCATTATATTATTCCACCATTAATATACACTTCTAATCTACTACTACTACTATTACTACGATCAGCATTATACTAAAATATATGCAATAAATAAAAAAAACAACTTATTTTATTTTTGGGGAAGAGAAATATTTGGGAAAAAAATTTTTTTTATAAATGATAGCATGCACGCATATACTGATCCTAAAATAAAATTATGTTAGCAAACTTTTGAAAAAATTGGCCCCAAAAGAATATCTACCCCACCCAATTGGAGATATTAACCCCAAAAGTTTTATATAAATTGTCCCATATTTAAAAGATTCTCGTATAAAATTTCATCACATTTTGTTTATCCAGTCCAATTTTATTAATCTCCAAACACGCCAATACACATACGTACATACGAACATTATCCCATATTTATTTCTGTTTTTTTTGGGGTTCCTGGGTTATGAAACGTTGAAAGATGAAAAAAGATCCATACCCCATTTTTTGACTGATTAATTTTCTTCTTGCAGCATAGTTGTAAAGCTACGATACAGGAAAGTAAGAAAAGAAATTAAACTCAGGGTTCCTTTGTAAATAAAATATTATAACATAACCAATTTGGCGGCCGTAAGATGTTAGTATCCCGTTTAAGTAATTTGACCATACTTATTCCATATATTATTTTTATTTTTTTATTTGCATGTTACGTTTATTTTTGATTTCGCCTCCTCTTAAGAAGTAAAAATAATCTTAATAAAGAATTATTATTGTATATTTCTAATTGTATTTTTGATTACAAATGTAATTTTTTCTTCTTTTTAACCGGAATACTTGCGAGATTATAAGAAAATTTCTTGTAATTCCACTATTCGTTTCGATCATCCAAATTAAAATGTAAGATTAATATTCAATTTTCTTAAAGTAAGAACATACAGAAGTTATGATAGTTTTAATATTTTCATCAGCCATGATTTTTTTTCCTATTTTTAATGTAGGGGAATAAAAACAGGCCTATGAATCTATATTTTTCGTAAAAATTTTAACTTTAAATAAAATACTTAAAATATTTTTTTTTATTATTATGAAAGAGCGGACATCAACAGCTATGGTCATTTGCCCCGACGGAAAATGGTATCGTTAGAAAAGATGCCATATCTGACCGGTATTCGAACCCAAGACCTACACACGAAATTCTGAGACGCAAACTATTCAACCACATAGATCGGCTGAGTATTTATTTTAAAATGATATTCAATATAAAAGAAAAATCTTCGTTTAATGTATATAATTTAAAAAAAAAAACCTTTTTAATATTCTATAAAAAATTACAATTTGACAAAAATATTTATTTTAATAAGCACAGTTTAAAACCAAATTTAAATTGGAAACGAGAAAAAAATAGGTTTAATATTTTTTTTTTATATATATATATATATATATATATATATATATATATTAATTTTATTAATATCCAAAACATTAAAATTAAATTTGAGGTTTATATTTCAAACGGTAAGTCAAACAAAAAGAAAATATCTCAACTAATGTTTTAAATAAAGAATTTAATCTAACAAAAACGAGAAAAAAAGGAATTGCCCAACCAACTAATAAAAGATTGGAAAAGAAAACAGACTGGGCCAATTAACTAATCCGAGAAGCAAAAGATTGGGGTTTTTGAAGACAAATAGTTGAGAGCATACCTGTTGCTGACTAGCATCACCGAAAAATGTATTTAATGATAATATTTTAAAGTAAATTAGAAATAATATTATTAAAAATATTATTTCGATCTCCGAAATAGAATGTATAGATACATCTTGATATGTATATTTCTTATGTGCGTGTGTATGAAAGTGAACTTCTCCTAAGCGGCTAGACTGATTTTTATGAAATTTTGTGTGTGTGTTCAAGGGGATTCGAGACTGATTTAGATTCACAATTTGGTCTACTGAAAAATGTTTTTTTAATTAATTTTTTATTTATAAGTAGTTGTTGAATTTGGAATGATTTACATTGGATCCGGCAGACTGCACTACCATCGCAGTATGGAATATTTAATAATATTCTATTTTAATTTTAGTTTGTCCCGACAGTTGGTGCTGCGATCAAATTGAGAAAAATATTTCGTAATTTTGTGTTATTATTGTGTTACAAAAAATCGCGAGAAAACAGTTTTTTAATAAATAAGAGGCTAAAAAATCAGATGAAAATGTAAACAAAAAAAAACCAATCAGATCAATGCAAGATGGCTGCTGTCAAACACAACGACCAATCACAAAGAGCCCGTATGGCCGTTGCCAATGTAAACAAAATCACAACTGATTAAGTAACAAGTAGGCAGCACTGCGATCGCGTTTAGAATTGTGCGCGTATTGAGAAATATAATATTATTATTTATTGAAATAACGTTTTAAAGTGTAATTAAAAAATATACATTGTGCAAATTTGTAAGGTGCAATATTGAAGTGAAATTTTTTTTTTAATTTATTTAAGCGTTGTTGATCTTGGGATGATTAAGGTTCACAATTGGGTCCGGTAGGCAGCGTGTGGGTCCTGTAGGCTCAACTGCGATCGCGTTTTAGAAGTTTCTTTTTTAATGTTTGGTTTATCAGTCAAACCCGGTAGTTGGTGCTGCGATCGGATTCTAGGATTTTTTTTATTTTGTTGCTTTTTCGCATATCAGTTACTTGCGTCGTAGCTTAGTGTTGTTCTTACATTAAAATTCGTATTTTGAGAATAATTTGAATTAAATCCGATAGGTAGTGCTGTTCTGACAATTGGATTTATTTACATTCCTGAGTTTTATAAAGTGAAAGGTTAAATTTGTTAAATTACTAATGTTCAGTTTTTTAAGGTTTTATGAAACTTGTCATTTATACTCAGATTGTATGTATACTCAGATGCAGCATTAGCGCGAAGCATTGCCGAGTCTGCTAGAATTGCGCGCTTATTGAGAATATTATATTATATTATTATTTATTGAAATAACGTTTTAAAGTTTAATTTAAAAATGTACATTGTGCAAATTTGTAAGGTGCAGTATTGAAGGTGAGTATTTTACATGATTTTTCATGAATTTTAATGTTGTATACACGTGCATTCAATAACGATCAACTTAACCTACAAATTTAAATTGTCAGTTCTTATTTGATTCTATGCAACTTATGAAGTATTGAACGGCTCTTTGAAAATAAAAATTTAATTTTGCAAAATAAATTATAACATTTATAAAATTAAAATATAAGTTACTATATAGTTTAAAGTATATTTAAAAAATTGAATTTATAATGTTTTAGGTGATTAATTTTATGAAAAGTTTTCTAAAATTATTTTTAATTTACAATTTTCTAAAATTTGGTAAAATAGATGTTAAAATAAAGAATGAGAAAAATGATAAAAATTTCTACTAAAATTTTAACTACGTTGCTTTTTTACAGTGTTTTAATTTTTTTATTAATTGATTAATTAAGCTGTTGCATGGTTATGAAACATCAAAATTATTAAATAAAAAAAAAATATGTAGGAGGCACTTATTTAGAATGATGTTAAGTGAAAATTAGTAGTAATGTGGATGAAAATTTATTAATTACTCTAATTATTAATTTTACGACGTTTTGATTTTTTAATTCAATTTTCATCGGACATCTCAATATTTAGTGATAATAAATATTAACAATTAATATAAACATAATTAATCAATAAACCCATTACAAATAATACAACAATCACAAACTGATAATATCATACTAATAGTCATTTTAATGAAATTTAGAACACATTCGTTCTAATTTTAACTTAAGTTACTTATATTTGAGTGTGTGCATTTATTACAGAATAATGCCGCGTCAAGACAACGTCTGTCGGGTCCGCTAGTATATATATTATCTGTTATCTCTTTCTCATTGTTTTCCATCGCATTGTTAATCTCACTCGCTCAGTATTAGTCGACAAAAAAAAAATTCAAAAGCTGAACTTCAAGTTGCATCCAGAACTGCCAAAACTGAAGATCAAACGTGGGACGAAGAGTTCAAACTACATGGCAAGTACGCGTGCAAGTAGCCGCTAGTAAATAATTACGGTGGAATACCTCTCAGTTTTTCCTTCAGAAGTTTCAAATCCCGATCAGATATAATATTTTTAAATGGCTAAAAAGTTTTATTCATATTCCAACGGTTAAAATTTAGATTTTATTTGGTGAATTAATCACTAAACATAAAACTAAAACAATTAAAACATTTTGAAAGAAAATTTCCCTTATCCTTAAAATGTGTTTTTTTTTTTAATTTTCTTAATGTTTTAACTGTTTAGGCCATTAATTTAAACATTTTATAAAATAAAATAAAATTTTTTTTTTAATGATTTGAAAATATGTTTTCAATTGTTATACGATTCAGAGTGATTAAAAAAAAGGGAAATTAAAAAAATTAAATAACGTTAATGAAACATTTTTTTTAGAAAATGAATTTTATTTCATGTAATTGTACAAATGTTGCCATTTTAGGATACATACATTTTAGTTTATTTTTTAAAGATGTCATCTTGCAGGTGACCTCCGCTTCTACGTAAACACTCACGAAGTCTCTTCGTTAAATTGTTCGTGGTTTGACGTAACATCTCGACTGGAATTTCCGCAATTGCTTCTCGGATCTTTGCCTTTATTTATTTTTTTTTCTTCCGTTGTAGCAGGTCTACTGTGGAACACTTTGCTTTTAAGGTGACCCCACAAACAGTAATCGCAAGCTGAGAGATCAGGCGATCTGGGAGGCCATCTAATGTCACCGTTTCGTGAAATGACACGTTGTCCAAACAATCGGCGTACAGCTGCCATCGATATTCGTGCAGTATATGACGTTGCTCCGTCTTGTTGAAACCAGGCTGTGTTAAGAATCGGTGGAAATCTCTTTTGTTGTTCCACAACAAAGGTTTCAAGCACGGCTACGTAACGAGCCGACGTCACTGTAATCGCAAGACCGTCGTCATCCTCAAAAAAATAAGACCCTATAACAACGTAAGATGACATAGCACACCACACGGTCACTTTCTGGCTGTGCAACGGACGCTGGTGTAGCTGCGTAGGATTTTCTTGTGCCCAGTATCTGAAATTTTGCTCGTTAACAAATCCGCTGAGGTGGAAATGCGCTTCGTCTGACATCCACAGTTCGTCAAGAAACTCTTCGTTATCATTTATCTTCTGAAGTATTATATTACGGAATTGTACTCGCACAACAAGTCCTTCACTAACATTCTTCGAACACTTGAACTATGCGATTGTAAAGATGCTGAGAGACGACGGATTGAACGATGTGGACTTCGTGTGACAGCATCTTGTAAAGCTTTAACATTCTGTGGTGTACGGACGGTTCGCTCACGGCCTGGAGATTTCTTTTTCATTGCCGGACCGGTTTCCTCAAAATTAGATATCCATGTTTTAATTGCATTTGGACGGCACACGGTCGTGCCGTCCAAGATTAAAATGACGGCGAAATTCTCTACGCGTTCCCTCCACACTGTGTCATTGTTTTGTAAAACGCTTTGATAGCAAATGCACATTGCCCACCACTCCAAGGATCCATGACAACTAAATGGCAGGTTAGGTTAGAGAGGCTGGCGCCACTTATCAAGTGGTACTAATCGCCCACGGCTACCAACACAACTTTCAAAATTTCCCGTTTCTTTGAATCACTCTGTATATACAGAGTGTCCTTAAAAGGTGAGACCAAACTCTACGAAATAATTCTACTTAAACTGAAGAAAAAATATCCAATGAACATAGGTCCGAAAACGCATATTTTTCTGCATGTGCGCTGTTTTGTGTTTTTTAAGAAAAAAATTATTTTAAAAAAACGGTTGTAGATAACGCAATAAAATCTTGTAATTCATTTTAAACTAACATTTTTCAATAGGAAAAATAATAGCGATACTCTTCGTTGACAAATTTCAAAATGGTGGTCGTTTCAATTTTTCAATCTTAAATAACTCAGAAATTATTAGATTTATGAAATTGTGTTATATTATAAAAACTATGAAGCATTTTTTTTTTTTTTGTTAAAACGACATCTTAGTCGTAAAAATCCGTTGAAAAACAACAGTTATTGCAAAAAGTAGGCCTAAACCGATATGACAGCCATCTTATTTTTTTATTATCGTGACTCACTTGATAACTAAATCAAAATTTATTTAACAATTTTAATCAGAAAATTTGATTAAGTTATCAAGCGAGTCACGATAATAAAAAACAAGATGGCCGCCATATCGGTTTAGGCCTACTGTGTTTGCAATAACTCTGTTGTTTATCACGACTAAGGTGTCGCTTTGTTCACAAAAAAAAATGCTTCATAATTTTTATAACAACACAATTTTATAAATCTAATAATTCTTAAGATATTTAAAATTGAAACTACCGCCATTTTGAAATTTGTCAACGACGAGTATCGTTATTTTTTTTCCTATTAAAAAATTTTAATTTAAAATACAGTGCAAAATTTTATTGCGTTATCTCCAACCTTTCTTGAAAAATTATTTTTTTTTTTTTTAAAACAGAAAATGGGAGACAGACGTTTAGCACCTATATTCACTGGACATTTTTTCATCAGTATGTTAAGTAGAATCATTTCCTAGAGTCTGACAGAACCTTTAAAGGACAACGTGTCTATTATATTATTTTTAAAAACTAATTTCCTTTTTTGTAAAGATACCCCCAAAACATTGTAATTTCTGATTTTTTAAATATATTTTAATAACTTAGATATAATACCTTGATACAGGTAAGATAAAGGAGTTTTGCTACCTAACTTTTTTTTTAATTTAATTTAATAATAATAAAAATAAATAAGATATTAAAGGAATAACAATAATTTTCAACCGTATAAACAAAGAGACGGGATAAATTCCACTTCTATATGGATCATAGGATATTTTAATAACAATCATACCTAGCTGTTTATTTTATTACACACAACTTGAACGGAAAGTGTACACACTTAATACCTATTCAGTTGTTTCCCTGAGAACTTCATCCATTTGAACTTCATCGTTTTGTTATCCATTTTTAGTTTTTAACTAAACATAGTCTATTTTAAAATGATGTATGGTAATAGGAGATAATACGGTATAGTTATGGGTTAATATTAGGGGGTAAATAAAAGGGGAACGGTACAAATAAAAAATATAGCAAAAAAAGGAAAAATCGGCAATATCAGGTTGTCAAAAAAAAGTCAAGGGGAGTACAAAAAGTATTCCCTTGATATTAACTTTTTCTACTGCCATATATATAGTATAAATACATATATATGTATACTGACTGTAAGGGTTAAATGTGTTGCACAGCGAATATAGTGTAAAGCAAGAGCTTGTGCTATTGACAGGAGTTACTCCCGCAATGCAGCTTGTAGCACTCGTTTCCTCACCCCTCTTTCCCACACATATTTATCTGTTACATACACATATAAACATATACACTTTCTCTCTCTCTTTTCTCTATATTTTCACTCATACACCTTCCCCCTTCCTCTTACATCCCCTCTCCTGTTTTTCCTATTCTATCGTATCATTTGGAGGGCTCAATGTTCTGGCATAAATTACAATACACTTGGGACGTTATGTCACATTTTCTAATTCTGTTACAAAAAAAAAATATATATATATATATAAAACTAAATATTGATATTCAGTAACAACTGATGCGCAGAAGTAACAGATTAATTTTTTCTTTTTTATTTATATAAAATAACTTCATGATTGCATTAAAATTATTTAAAACAATAAATGTACAAATAACATTTTAATAAATTCAAATAAATAGATGAAATAAATGCTGACTAGATATATTCTGTATTCTGTTTTCTACGAGTACATTAAAAGAATTCCCTATTTATTATAAGTACTGTTACATGCAAACCGTTTATAGATAAATTTATTGTTCTTTTGAACCCATTTAATAGTAATTAAATTGTTTTTAGAGAAACATTCTGATAACTATTCTTAAATATAAAATGTATTAAAACAATATCACTAAGTTCGTTAGAATTTCGTCGGTAAGAGGCAACAAAGTCAATGAACTACGTTTACAGTTCTAAACATGACTTAACCTAATAATGAAATAAAAATGGAAAAAAAAATAAGCGTGAAAACATTATATTTCACTTCAATTAGATTTGTAATAAAAAATACTTTCAAAAAAAACCTCGAATTTTGTTAGAAAATTTTTTTCCGTTTGATGAACCGCGGAACTCGAATATGTCATTTATTCATTTTTTTTTTTAATGTACCTTTAGGAATCGCGCCGCTAGATAGCAGGACTTGATAGTACTAGGTAGCGTACAAAAACTTGATAATATACTAGAAATAATAAAATTATAAAAAAAATATACCAAAACTTGTTTTTATGTAACATAAATACAAAAATTAACGAGTCAACGCCAAGATTTTTTGAACGACAAAAATTGAGTAATTATTCAAAAATACAAAGTATTTTAAATACGTATAAGGGTATTTAAAATTTCGTAGGATTATATGGTTACTTTGCCCACGCTAAATGGTTACATGCATTTCCCGGCGCGGTCAGGTGATTCCTTCCTGTCTACTAGAGGGCTCTGCTCCTTGGACACCGCTGTGTTCATTAAACTCATGCTTTAAAAATTAAAGCCTATTAAATTTATAAACAATATCAGTATATTGTAATTACTTCAGACCAACAGTTTGGACAGTACAAGACCCGAAACTTGGAGTTATCTAAGAATTTGGGTATCCGAACAGTCTGCCTCAATCTTAAAAATATTACTTATAACTGGTTACCCGTACTTCAAACGGGTAAAAATATATTTTGCTCGGCTCTTAGCGTTACACTTACTTCGTTTCTCATTTTTTTGTAAATGTTATAATTACTTTTAATTTATGTTTTTTAGTCAAGTAACCGGAAACAGGTACAGCCAATCGGGTACAGTAACAGTGGCTTTGTTTGTTGAGCCGCCACCCGTGCACCATCGCACCTCTTAAAAAATAGAAATTCCAAAAATTCAAAATTCTTTTTTAGATATTCATCTGAATAGTATTTGCAAAACCCAATCTAAGTGAATATCTCGTTTAGTATAGTCGGAAAATTGGAAAATTTGCAATCATTGTTCAAATTCTTTTTCCATTCCTTTCGAGGTCAAATTACGAAAAATCTAGAAATCGGTTTTTAGATATATACATGAAAATTACACACCAAAAATCAAGTTGATATCTTCGTTACCGAGAAATTAAAAAAAATCGCCAGGTTTAAAAAAAAATTCAAAATCCATTTTAACCGTTTAAACTCGGAAATCTTCAAAAAAATCTAGAAATTATTTTGTAGATATTCACATGAAGATTACACAACCCAAAAATCAAGTTGATATCTTTATTTATTACCGAGAAATTAAAAAAATTGTACATTTCATTCTTACGCCATTTTAATCTTTTAAACCCAGAATTTAAAAACAAAAGCTTTCTTAGTGTCCACTTACGCCACAAGAATAACATACTGTCACGTATTTGCGGCTCGAACAGGATATTGAGAGATCGACAATTGAAAATGTTTATATAGTTATAATCTATTAATTTAAGAACATAAATAAAATAAGATAAATCAATAATAACAATGACAATAAGAATAATAAACGACGATAATAAACAACTCACAATAATAATAATATTGACGACAGCAAACAATAATAATTATAAAGACAGTAATAATCAAATAATAATCATAGTAATTACAACCACAATATTAATAATAATAGTAATTACATACAAAAAATAATTTAAAGTAATCGTCAGGATTTATTTAGGTAGTTAAATATTGAAAACTATAATTCAGTCCCGTTGACAAAAGACATTAGCATGACTGCTAGTCTTAACACTTTCAAGTACTAGTCTTGCATTAACAAATAGTATAATAAATAAAACAAGTATAAAGTTCTTTCACTGCCGATTTCTTTGCTGTTCACAAACAAAACTACCCTAAAAACTTATGAAGGAAATCTAGTACATTATCTCTTTGACTTACGGTCTAACGATAACTCACCGAACCGCTACTTGTTTTTATGTACTGGAATTACTTGTGACGTCACCTTAATCGCGTCGAAGTGCGGACTAGAAATTCGCTCCTTCACTGACCTCGCAGAATACCCTCGCTTAGAACTCTTTTACAGACTCTCCTCGCAGACTGACTGTCAACTGGTCTTCCCCGGAGTATTTATACTCCTATTCTCTTTACCTGCAGGACCGGATCCACCACGAAGCGTGAAAATGATTGTCCGCCCTCACATTTACCTATGAGATTCCTAACCTGGTCCGCTAACTCTTCTCATGGAAAAACATCTGTTTAGGTGTGTCAGTGGGCAGTATTACAAGGAAGATTGTTAAACGGACCTGTTACCTTTACTAAAATGGTTTCTTTTACCTCCTTTCTAGATTCCTCCCGTTATACTACTTTCTTTTTAATTGGCAGTATTCCGTTACTCAGGTCCATTATACCGGTCTTGTCACACTATGTATCAATTTTCATCAATTTATCTTCTGTAGTTTTTGCTGGGCGTTAATGAATCATTCAGGACAAATTGCTTTATAGGTACGGAAGATACATTGTGTGCTAGTTGTAAATTAAAATTAAAGCAAAATTAATGTAAAATAAAGTTCTAAATTATTTATTTATATTTTTTTTTAATGAACTAATCATCATAGAAGTTTACTTTTGTCGGTTGCCTATGACGCAATTTTTTTTTTCATATTTATGGCATTTATTTCACAGTTGAAACCTCGAAGTTAATGATATTCTTTCTCTTTAAAACTTCAATTACATAGTTTTTAAATATTTTCTTTTATAGATATAAATAAATTTCAATTTCTATTATGTCCTCTCCAGTACAGTTGAAATTATTTTAGTACATTGTCCTGTGCGTGTTCGAACATATATAAAATATTACCAGCATATAGTTATTTATCATAAATACAGTTTAATATTATAATTATAATAAAGGAACATATGTACAACATTTATAATAAGTGTTAATGGAAGGGAGGGAGAGGGGAGTAACAGCTAAATTTGCATATGAAACAGTAAATTGTCTTAATGACTATTGTACAGTTGTACGTGATAATTAAGGCCCACTTGACACTCGACAACACGTAGGGTAGCGATAGTATTAAAGCCTAACGCTAGACATAGACGACCCCTTTGTCTAATATCTACCCCCACCTATTACCCTTTCTAGTATCATTTATGTATTAGCGTTTGTAATACAAGATGTACTACTGTGCTGTATCTATTCATCTAATTATAATTATCGTCAGTTTATGTATTATAATTATTCATGAGCCTAATTAATTCCTTATTGAAATTATCGATAATAGATTATAATTACCATTATTATTATTGTATTGTTCACTATCCTATTATACACAGGTGCCAAAAATATTTAACAGCATAATCTATATAATAAAACGCTAATGAACTTTCTGTGTTCAATTAATTATAGTTTTTTTCGTGAACAAAATTCGTTGAATTATAACAGTAGCATAAGCGTATATTATTCTAATGTAAAAATAAAAAACCGCGAGTATAAAAAAACAATCGAGATTTTAATTCGTTATAATATTTCTTGAATGAGGTGATCAGTTTTTTAAGGCTAGAATCAAAAAATCAAAAGGACAGTTTTAATTTATGGTCGTAGATTGGATACCTTATCTTTCCGTTTGTTAGAGCTACTACCAAAGAAGGTTATTCCAATATAAAAATCCTGTAGTTCAGTTTATAAAATATGAATCTGTACTTACTATTCAACGTTCATTCCGTAGAAAGTTTAATTTTGAACCTTCAAGTGATGATATGATTCGTAGATAGCATAATCGGTTTGAAACGACTGGATGTCTAGGTAAAGGGAAAAGTACGGGACGACGGAGGGGAAGTAAATATTCAACGTGTCAGAGAGACTTTTCTAGAGTAGCCCTAAAAAAAAATAGTTATACGAGATGCGACAATAAAGTAATGAGACTGATTTTCCTTTGCAAGATGTGGCAACCCTGCAGCTTGCGTAGGCACACCATCTTTGACCTTGGTCTATAAGCTACTTCTAGTCCAAGCGGCACATTGATACAACTGCTCGGTCGTGAGTTGTGCTGTAATAAGTGAACACGTGTTTGTGTCTCTCGTCACAGAAATGAAACCGCAAAATATTGCGCAACGGTATGCCATTTCTTTTTGCGTTAAATCGGGTGAAAACGCGACAACTTACGGTATGCTTCAGAAGGCTTTTGGAGAGGAGGTTATGTCAAGAGCTCAAGTTTTTCGGTGGCATAAAATTTTTAGTGAAGGCAGAACGAATGTTGAAGATGAAGACCGCAGTGAACGACCATCAACCTCACGGACAGATGTCAACTTGACCAGGGTGCGTGAAGTCGTACGATCTCATCGAACATCATCCGTGAAAATGATCGCAGAATCATTTTCAACTCAAAATCAATCGAGAAACGGTTCGTCTAATATTAACTGAAGATCTCGGTATTAGAAAGATTTGTGCAAAAACGGTCCCCAAAAATCTCACACAACAACAGCGAGAAACACGGAAAAATTTGGCAGCCGATCTGTTAGAGCAAACGGAAATCAATCCAGATTTGTTGAGCCGTGTTATCACTGGTAATGAAGGTTGGTTTTTTCAATACGATCCAAACAGAAAAAACGCCAAAGTTCGCAACGGTGCTCAAAGGGATCACCCAGACCAAAAAAAGCTCGCTTGTCAAAGTCAAAAATGAAATGCATGCTTGTGAGCTTCTTCGATTCCAAGGGAATTGTTCATAAAGAGTGGGTGCCTCCTGGACAAACAGTTAACCGATATTTCTACAAAGAAATTTTAGAAAGACTTCGTAAACGAGTTCTTCGTGTCCGTGCCAACATCGCTGATAATTGGCTTCTGCATCTCATACTGCTCTGTCAGTACAGCAATTTTTAACCTCAAAACAAATTTCAGTACTGCCACAGCCACCTTATTCACCAAATATCGCTCCGTGCGATATTTCCAAGAGTCAAAATGACGGTCAAGGGACACCATTTTCAAACAACACAAGATGTCCAAAAAGCTGTGACGAGGGTCTTGGAGGATATTACAGAAGATGAGTTCCAGAAATGTTACCATCAATGGCAAAAACGCTGGAATAAGTGTGTGCAATCAGAGGGGAACTACTTTGAAGGAGACAACACTAAACATGACTAAAACGGTAAGCAACATTTTTTTTCACATCAGTCTCATTACTTTATTGTCGCACCTCGTATATCAATATTTCATCTTAGTTTAAAAGTTAACAGACATAATCTCTGAATCTAGGGATCAATCCCCAAAATTAAATGTTTTCGTGAGATATCCCAATGGCAAGTTTAGGAATGGTTATTTTTTTCGCTGAAGCAAGCGCTACAATAGTTGCTTAGTAGGATATGCTGCGTATATAGTGCTTTCCTCAACTGCTGGATGAACCAGAAAATTGTATTTATCAATAAGATTGTACGCCTCCTCATAGGCACAACTTTGTACGGGATCGGTTAACTGACGTTTCCCCTACGTTTCGGGATCGATCGGTCCTTTGAGAGAGATTGTTTACAGTTGCCTCTAAGGTCACACAACGTAGTCCCATGTGATTTTTTGTTTTAGAGCTTTTATAAATGATCTTGTGTTTGTACCGCCATTATCTTCTATTAATTTACCCGATTTGAAAATCGAAGCAGCTGGTCTCAAACCACACTGTTTTAACCAGCCGAATAAACAGGTCGGTTAAACCACCATCCTTAATTATGTTATGTCTGCTCTCTAATCGGTCGGTTGTGTGCCGGATGACGAAAGGTGCTTACAATGACCACGTGTAGGGAAAACTGCAAGCGTTACTCTTTCATTTTATTTGTAATTCCTGTAACTTAAGCCAAATTTAAGAGATATTAAATAGCTTTAAAACTCAATTATTCTATTTTGTACACTGTATAAAGACGAAATTTAAATTAAATTACTTATTTTTTGTCTTCAGTCATTTGACTGGTTTGATGCAGCCCTCCAAGATTCCCTATCTAGTGCTAGTCGTTTCATTTCAGTATACCCTCTATATCCTACATCCCTAACAATTTGTTTTACATATTCCAAACGTGGCCTGCCTACACAATTTTTCCCTTCTACTTGTCCTTCCAATATTAAAGCGACTATTCCAGGATGCCTTAGTATGTGGCCTATAAGTCTGTCTCTTCTTTTATTAAATTACTATAAAATTCTTTCATTTTCAAAGTTTTTTAACGCCTATAAATTTTTAAATTTATATACTTTCTACTGACGGGCTCTCTCTTTTTCTATTTAGCCTTCGGAATCACCGTAAGGAATTACTTCAGAGGATGAATGAGAATGATATGCGTGAAAGTAAATGAAGTTTAGTCTTGTACAGTCGACCATTCCTGAGACGTGCGGTTAATTGAAACCCAATTACCAAAGAATACCCAATATCTACGATCTAGTATTCAAATCCGTATGAAAGTAGTACGGCCTTTACTAGACCTTACAAGCCTTTACTAAAATTTAAACCTTAAAACTTTCGACTTGGAAAGTGATTTCCGATGACTAGTTCACTACTAGACCAGCCCTGTGGGCTTACTACTGAGAAGCTAATAACCGATAAAATTCCGTAAAATTTATTTAAATAGGGAACGGATGATGACGTTATAGAAATTCAAGTAAGCAGCTAACCAATACGGCATTCGCTTTGTCATTGTACATTTGTTTTGAGGTTGGACAGACCACTCTTTTCTTTATTTTTCTCGGTGGAGAAAGGGAAAAAAATCTCTGTCAGACACAACCTGTCCGTCCAGGTTATAGTGATGGGATTGCTAAAACCTCTTCCCATCTTATAACATGATTTAATAAGTACATTAAAGTAATTCCTCCGGGAAAAATTATACCACCCCGTAATTTCAGGTCAATAATACTCCTAAATTTCTTTCTAATCGTTACATTGAGGATTTCAATAGCTTTAAACCTTCTCCGTACAACGCGGACCATTTTGCAAAAACCCTCGTGTAAATCGGTCCAATAGTTTTTTTGTTTATAGCGGAAACACATACGAACATCCTTTTAAATGTCTGTTTGTATACTTGTTTGTTTGTTTCATAAACATCTCACACCGGCGCAACCTAACGGGTCCATATTTCGCAAAAATATTTGTTTTCATATAACTAAATATTAAACTAAATATATTATAACTAAATATATTTCTTTTCATATTCGGATCATAAATACAAATTTTCGAAATATCTCGACCCTTCCGCTACCTAGCGGGTCCAAACTAATTTAACAACCTTTGCGGGCCTGCGCACAATAACTCACCAGTTTCATCACAATCGGATATATATATATATATATATATATCCGATTGATTGAGAGAGAGAGTGATACGGGTAATGCGGTAATACGGGCGATACGGGTAAGGAAATACTGAACTAGGCAAATCCCATTTAAAAAAAAAAAAATTGAATTACAATACCTTACACTAAATTCCATCAGCAATTTACAACAAAAAAAAAACTGCAATAGTTATACGTGTTGAATTACATTTTTTTTTGTAATTGCAACGGAGATTTTGTCCCGAAAATAAATGTAAAAATTATTATTTAAGGCGTGTTTGCTTTCTGAATGAGGCAGTCTAATATTTAGAGATAGATATTGAAATAGTAAAAGCCAGAATTATTGCTTTATTACAGCCAACTCTCTCTGTAAATGTTAAATCCCACACAAGGATAGAAATTAAATATCTCATATATATGTGCTTTGAACCATAAAAGATCCCCTACGCGAAGATTTATGGGTAGTATTCCTTACATATACCGGGTGAATTTAGTTGTAAAATACCGCAAAACCACATTTCTACAGTAATATATGCCTGTTATACAATTCTTCAATCAAGGAAAGACTTATAGAACATTATATATAAATTTAGCGTTTACGTATAAATTTGTACTATTACTGTTATAAAAAAAATTGTATAAAAAAAATTAATTTTTTTTTCAATACTTTTAGTCGCATCAACAATTAGTGACTTATCAGTGTAATGTAACTGTACCGGTAAATTTGTAGTCTTGAATAAACTCAGGTCGACTGCTAATGAAACGTGTGGTTAATTGAAACCCAACTACCAAAGAACACCGGTATCCACAATCTAGTTTTCAGGAATAAAGGTCCTAATAAAATCTTTATTAGGATTTGAACCTGAGAACTTCAACTTTGAAATCAGCTGATTTACGATGACGAGTTTACCACTAGACCGACCCGTTGGGTGGGTTAAAATGAAATTTATACGGCATGACTAGCATCAAAAAGAAAAAAAAACTTTATTTTTTAGATTCATAGCACAGTGTTATTATATATATGAAAAATATTTATATGATACCATTGTTGTATGTAAGATTGTAACCGAGTAGGTAAGATTTATATAATTATACCCTAGACCCTCTTTATCCTTTAGTATTATGACTCATTGTGAATTCTCCGCTCAAATTCTCAACACACTAAAGTGCGTATGCGTGTATATATATATATATATATACAATGTATTTGTAGAAACTCAAACGTACATAGTAAAGTTACATCCAAATAGACTAAAAACCACAAAACCTTCTTCTCTGTAACGTTCACGGTCTCTTAAGTCTCTAAAGCGTAATATTACTAGTGGTACATTCTTTACTTCTTTCTTTTGAATAAAAAAAAATTTCACGCAATCTTCAATTAAGAATTTTATTTTATATTTTTATTAATTATATTATCGCTCAGATTATAATATTTTACTGTTTTTACACTTCATTTGGTTTTGTAAAAATTAAAAATAGCTTTTTTTAGTACAATAAATTTTGAAAAATTTGGTTGGCAACTCTGTTTACTTCGAAATTAATTTGAATATTAGTTATCGTTATAAAATAGCGGTTATGTTTTAATAATAAACGTTAAACGGTTTAGTTGTTTTTGACATAATCTTGATCGTATATAATTATTTTTTAGAATCAAGTTGTGTAATTTTTTTTGTTTTTTGTACTCTAAACTAGAGTTTTTCCAGTTGAATTTAAATAAGTGAAATTCCGTTTTGAATTGTTTGTTAAAAAAAATGTCGCGTATTTTCACTCGTGTAGAATATGCGATGTGATATTTGTGTACGGCTTTTGCAATGGAATGCTATATCGGCGGTAGAAGAATACCGACGAGGTATCCTCAAGTTCCTAACCGTAAAGTATTTTGTATAATTTTTAAAAATCTTTGTGAGAACAGTGTACTTCCCGGCGCTTAAGTTTCAACCGAACAGTAATGAGGCGCTGGGACTCTCTCATCCCTTCGCGAAAAACACCGAGACCCGGTGTGAGTTCCTGTACAGAGTGCTCTCACTAGAGGCATTGGCATCAAGACCGAGTCCCGGCTTCTGGTGTAGAGTCCAGGAACGAAATAGTCGGGCTTGGATACTCCACCCTAGGGGTTAGAGGCAGGCAATGAAAAGATCTAACTGGCAGCTGAACGTTTCTCCGTTAAAGCCGCTGCTGGCTAGGAACGGAGGGGGTGGTGTAGCGACCGGACACGCTACGAGGTGGGATCTTCTCCCCTCGGGGGGGGGGGGGGGAATCGAGATGGCAGCTGAACGTCGTACTAGACTTATGACCGGCGGAAGGGGAGGCCCGTTTGAGTAGACAACCCCCTAGGCTGTGCTTTGCTGTTGTGGTGGTAGGGTGGAAAAAAAAGAAAAAAGTTTCATTTGAACATCAATCGGTACATGGTGATGAAAAGGAAAACATTCTTCAAATGGTACAGTTTAGTCCTACAACGAGCACACGAAAAATTTCTACACGAATCAACAACAAAGTATAGTATAAAGGATGATCACGGACATTTCTTCTCATTCGTCCTCTAAAGCAATACCTTATGGTGGTTCCGGAGGCTAAACAGAAAAAGAAAGATGCTCACGAAATGTGTTCTTATCATGTTTAAAAAAGTTCACCATATCCAGCTGGGTAACCGTGCCAGACAGTTGCAGTTTTGTCAGTCGGTTAACAATAATTACCACGTAATTACGTTCATACTATTTTCGGATGAAGCTACTTTTACCAGTAACGACATAAACAAACATGAAATTCACATCGGCGGTCTGCAGAAAATCGACATACTGTAGTTGTATCAAATTTCCAGTAACAACTTTCGCTGTACGTTTGATGTGGCACGATTGATAACCAATTAACAGGCTCTTTCATACTAGAACAATGTTTTTTTTTCTGGGCGCACAACGAGATATCGTCATCATAGCGTCCGAACATGATATTTATATTATTGTAAATTAATAAATATTAGAAATTAACAATTAAAATTAAATTAAAAACTAAAACCTAGCAATATAAAAAAACTCAGCATTAATGGAAAACACTTGTGACGTATGTTAAGAGCGAAATAAAACCACAATGAAATATTACATAAATAATCTAAATTAAAACAGTAAATTTGCCATCAAATGGCCTAAGCTGAAACGTACTACAGAAAACTCAAATATTTGAACATAAACGGACAAGAAATCGTAAAAGATTAGATAACATCGTATCGTTGTTATTTCGCATGTTAACTCTTAGTTTAAACTTACAACGCGCTAGAACAACGTATCACGGGGAGAAATTATATGGAATTTTTAAACAATGAATTTCTTAAATGAAAATTTCTTATCGGCGAAACAAATTGAAAGTACTATTACTTGAAGGAGCACCAACACTTTTTACCAATAAAGTAAAGCAATTCTTAAATAAAACATTTACTGAAGTAAAATTTGGACGTAGAGGGTCGGCAGATTGGTTCCCTAGATTACCCTTTAATTACTCCCTTTACTCCCTACTACCTTTGATTACTGTTTATGGAGATGGATTAAATGCGAGGTATACAAGCAAAAAGAAGACATAGTGAATTGATCGCTTAGATCTTCAATACTGTTGTCCACATCAAGGAACAAAAAGATATTAGGTTAACGACAAACAATGTAAAGAGACGAGTTGAAAAAGTGCATCGACGTCAGTGACAGAATTTTCGAATATTTATCGTAAATTAATACAATATAAGCCTCAACAAGTATTTCTTTTTAAAATTAAATTTTCATAGGTCTAAACTTATTGTATTCAAAACAGCTGTTTTTAATTTTTACAAATTCATTATTTTTCTAACAAGTTGATTTTTTTGTTTTTCATATACCTTACTATATCAATTTCCTCAAAATTATATTCTCTACAAGTTTTAATATTTACGCCTTTATTAATCATTTAACAAGGTTATTGTACTTCAAATCTAAAAAAAAAGTATATTTCTTCACAGAATTTCTCTGTTTTATGTTGGTTATAATGAAAACTACAGGAAATACAGTTCTAGGATTTGTTTTATTCGATTTTTCAGGTCAAAAACCATAAGAGACCATTAAGTTTACCCCTTATACAGGATGAGAAACATAAGATCGAAGCCGACTGATATGATTGATTAGTCGAGCACAAAAATGCGTCGACGTCCTTTTGAACATCTTTTGTAACAATAAGGTAAATAAATGCAAAATTTAAATTACGATTTATGTTTTTCTTATTTAATTTATTCGTATCATTCATAAAATTTCATTACAATATAACCTACTGACTTTTCAGCGGTTGCGTTATGAGCTCGTTTTTATGTTGCTCACTCTGTATAACGCCTTAAAATTTTCAATATAACCCTATTTCACCAGGAAATAAAGCGAAAGTTTTCGCTAGCTGTAACTCGATTACAAATCGTTTTGAAACATATATATGAATGTTTTTCCTTATTTCAAGCTGTAGATCAGTTTTCCCAGGTTGTTTTCGTTTCCCCCTAAATTACCTTTGTGTATGTATATATATATATATATATATATATATGTGTGTTATATATATATGTGTGTTACGGTTTAGTCTTCTTTCAAAAATACCGTACAGATTATATCTGAATAGACTACATTTCATACGGTTAAATAAGAATTGAAGAACATAAGAAAGAAGCCGTAATAAGAAAGGGAGTCCGACAAGGATGTTCCCTATCACCGTTGCTTTTTAATATTTACATGGGACTAGCAGTTAATGATGTTAAAGAATAATTTAGATTCGGAGTAACAGTACAAGGTGAAAAGATAAAGATGCTACGATTTGCTGATGATATAGTAATTCTAGCCGAGAGTAAAAAGAATTTAGAAGAATCAATGAACGGCGTAGATGAAGTCCTACGCAAGAACTATCGCATGAAAATAAACAAGAACAAAACAAAAGTAATGAAATGTAGTAGAAATAACAAAGATGGACCGCTGAATGTGAAAATAGGAGGAGAAAAGATTATGGAGGTAGAAGAATTTTGTTATTTGAGAAGTAGAATTACTAAAGATGGACGAAGCAGGAGCGATATAAAATGCCGAATAGGACAAGCTAAACGAGCCTTCAGTAAGAAATATAATTTGTTTATATCAAAAATTAATTAAATGTCAGGGAAAGATTTTTGAAAGTGTATGTTTGGAGTGTCGCTTTATATGGTATTGAAACTTGGACAATGGAGTATCTGAGAAGAAAAGATTAGAAGCTTTTGAAATGCGGTGCTATAGGAGAATGTTAAAAATCAGATGGGTGGATAAAGTGACAAAGAAGAGGTATTGCGGTAAATAGATGAAGAAAGAAGCATTTGGAAAAATATAGTTAAAAGAAGAGACAGACTTATAGGCCACATACTAAGGCATCCTGGAATAGTCGCTTTAATATTGGAAGGACAGGTAGAAGGAAAAAATTGTGTAGGCAGGCTACGTTTGGAATATGTAAAACAAATTGTTAGGGATGTAGGATGTAGAGGGTATACTGAAATGAAACGACTAGCACTAGATAGGGAATCTTGGAGAGCTGCATCAAACCAGTCAAATGACTGAAGACAAAAAAAAAATATATATATATATGTGTGTGTGTGTGTGTGTGTGTGTACTCAAATCTGGTAATAGCAAAGCATTGCCAGGTCTGCCTGGCAATGCTTTGCTATTACCAGAGAGACAGAGACATATTACCAGAGAGACAGAAGAGACAGACTTATAGGCCACATACTAAGGCATCCTGGAATAGTCGCTTTAATATTGGAAGGACAGGTAGAAGGGAAAAATTGTGTAGGCAGGCCACGTTTGGAGTATGTAAAACAAATTGTTGGGGATGTAGGATGTAGAGGGTATACTGAAATGAAACGACTAGCACTAGATAGGGAATCTTGGAGAGCTGCATCAAACCAGTCAAATGACTGAAGACAAAAAAAAAATATATATATATATGTGTGTGTGTGTGTGTGTGTGTGTGTACTCAAATCTGGTAATAGCAAAGCATTGCCAGGTCTGCCTGGCAATGCTTTGCTATTACCAGAGAGACAGAGACATATTACCAGAGAGACAGAAGAGACAGACTTATAGGCCACATACTAAGGCATCCTGGAATAGTCGCTTTAATATTGGAAGGACAGGTAGAAGGAAAAAATTGTGTAGGCAGGCTACGTTTGGAATATGTAAAACAAATTGTTAGGGATGTAGGATGTAGAGGGTGTACTGAAATGAAACGACTAGCTCTAGATAGGGAATCTTGGAGAGCTGCATCAAACCAGTCAAATGACTGAAGACACAAAAAAAAGAAGATATTGTTAAAAAAACTAATAACGAGTTATCGACCAACCGAAGTAGTAGATGTTATATCTTTTGAACAAAATGAAAACATAATTTAAAGATTAAAAAAATATACTTTTGAACTTGACTGCAATATTTTTATAAAATTATCTTATGTTTCTAAATTTAAAAATTCATTACTTTATTTATTTCAAAGCAACAACACTTTATGTCCAATTACAGTCACTTTATGATAGATGAATTTTAGAGCGTATGAAAACGGTATGTCTCACCAGGATTCGAACCCGGGGCCTCCGAATGAATGGCTGAGACGCGACCAATCCGCTACGGGGATCGATTGTTATACTAGTTAGTTGATCATTTATATTTTAATTTTGTAATGTTTTTATTAAATCCAACGACTTATTTTTTTTTTTTATATATGTATATTTCCCATTAAAAATAGGTTATAAATCTGCTACTTAGAATAAAAATTAAAAAAATTAAGAGAATAAGAATAAGAGATTGAAATAAATTAAAAATTTATTAAAAATATAATTAAATGCCCCTTTTTTATACAGCCAATATTACTCAATAGATGAGCATTTAAAAAATATTAATAAAAAACTGAGTCTTCTGCTTCTTCAATTAACATGAAGATTATTTATTCAAATAATAATTATTAATGCCTTTTAAATTATAATTTTTTATGCTTACTTTAATTATTCAGTATCTTCGCATTTATTTTTATCTTATATTACATTCTACCATCATAATTATAAATTGTTAAATCATGTAGGATATTCTTATAACTTTCTAACATTAACTCTTACATTAATTATGACTTTAAAATATCCTTTCTATTAATAACGTGGTAGAGTATGTTTACCGTTATTACAAACATACTATCTTTCATTTTTATTCCATGTACAATATAAAACATCCTAGAATCCATTTCATAGCCGTGACAGTAATGAGAAAAATGAATAATAATATAAATACTTTGAAAGTAGTAATACGCCCACGCGCGTGTGTGTAAAACTTAACATACCTTTTTTTTTTCCCCCGACTCTCCCCGACCGGATATCCATTTAAGTATACTCAGTCGGGGAGAGTGTCCTTTTACTCAAAGGGGGCGTCCCCCACCCACCGGCTTTACATCCGGCACGGCAGGTTGGCCCCCCCGGTCTTGGATCTTTTGTTTTATTTTTTGCCTGCCTCTAATTCCGCGCGTTAGGGCCAAGGTCCGGCGATGCCGTCCCCCGCCCCTCCGCAGGGAACCGGGTCTCGGTCTTTACGCCTATGCCCCTAACCGACGGTACCCACCCTACAAAGCACCTAGACGCCCGCAGGGAGAAACACCGCCGGCCGGGACTCGGTCTTTTCTTTTATTCCCATCACCCCTGGAGTTCTCCCCCTTCGCAGGAACCCGCATACCAGGGCATACGGGCCCTCCACGGAGAGACTATCCACCCTTCCCTACTTAACTTAATCACATTCTTCCTTAGTTCTCAGGATCTCTCCAGCAAACCTTTTGAACCAGTCCCAGTTCTCTTGATTTTGTACCGTCCAATTAATTAGATTATCCGGTGTTAATCGATTTGTTATAATTACCCTCCTGTTTTCAGCCCATCTAGGACATACAAATATAGTGTGCTCCGCGTTATCTGTTTCCTCACAATAAACGCATTGTGGTGTGTCCCTTTTTCCAATTCTGGCTAGGTACTGCCCAATAGACCTGCAGATTAAAAGCAGGATGCTTAGATATGAGGGACTACCACAAGACGAGATAGCGGCTCAATTGGAGCAAGAATGGCAGTTGGAATGGTCACGCTCAAGAGTCGGGGATTGGACTAGAAGACTAATCCCTGATATAGGTAGGTGGTATGGAAGTAGACGCGGAAACGTTGACTTCTATATGACACAGTTATTATCGGGGCATGGATCTTTCGGGCAGTACCTAGCCAGAACTTAACATACCTGGACAGCTCTCCCCACAATCCTTTATCTTATGAAAGGAGAAGATAACAAAAATCACCACAAGACAGCGACAAAGAACGGAGAAGAAATCCAACAGCAGTTCGATGGTGAGAAGGAACAGTCCTGTAATTCTCATGGCTCACAGACTTAAATATTTATATAACAACCAACAAACACAGAGAGTCAGGCAAAAAGAAGAAATAAGCAATAAGAAATCCTACGATAGCAAATTCGGCCCATCTCTGACTCAGCTGAAGAAAGAAGAAGACGAAGAAAAGATAACGAAGAATGTGAAGAGAAAGAAGAAACTACAAAACCTAAGGGATGCAATGTGAAGGGTATGCATTGCATCTTCCAATAACTAGGACCCCATCAGGTACATTGCTGATTAGTAACAAAAAGGCACTAGCATCTAAAGACCTTTAGTAGCCGGAATGAAGGGGGATCGTGTTGAAAGAAAGAAGCAAATATCTTGCTGATCTCCCAAGGAATAAACAAAGTAAAAGTAAGAATTCAAAACCTGACCTCCAAAAGACTGGAATGCAATCCCCATCCTGACCCCTGTAGGAGAAGACACCTTCCTTGCATATCCGTAGGATGTCACTAATGTAAATGCGTCGGCGTACCTGTTAGTGTATTTACACAACTTATTATCATCGCCTTTTTATGGCCTTTTCCAACCACGACCACCTTCTATAAACTATTAGCAGATTCGCGGAAGTGCGATCCTTGCATCTTCCTCTATCACTGAAGGTTTCACACAAAAACTATTCCTATATTCAATCTGACTATGCACTCAGATAATTACTTGACTGAGTCATTAAACAACAAAAATAAATACTATCTTCATACCAACAAAACAAGTGTTGATCACAACAACAACAATTCTGTCCAACAATTCATTTAACTCAAAAATCCTCTTGATTTAGTTAAAAATCAAGAAACAAATTCAAAATCTAATGCAATCTCCGTCCATCTTAAAATAAAAACAAATATATAATTACCATGAAAATAATTAAATACCCGCCTGACCCAACAACAAGGGAGCGATGTTCAGGCTCTACCATTAATAGGGGGATGACATGATATCTTGGCATTTCGTTCCGTTACTCTGGCCTACTACCTGTGGGGCCACTTGAATATAAATATCCTGTGGGACCAGTTGTATATAAATAAAAGTGTAATACAAGAGAATAGTTAATCGTTAAAATACTTAATAAAGTATAAACTAATACAAAATAATACTGCTGAAATACGAAAAGCCACCAAAAACACGGCCCACTGGGCAGGGTACTGTATCCACTGTGTTGGACATTTTCAGCAATTTATTTTATTATTTGTATGTCGGTTACATTGTTTGGATTTGTTATTTTTATAAAATACTAGCAGACCTGGCAATGCTTTGCTATTACCAGATTTGAGTACACACACACACACACACACACATATATATATATATATATATATTTTTTTTGTCTTCAGTCATTTGACTGGTTTGATGCAGCTCTCCAAGATTCCCTATCTAGTGCTAGTCGTTTCATTTCAGTATACCCTCTACATCCTACATCCCTAACAATTTGTTTTACATATTCCAAACGTAGCCTGCCTACACAATTTTTTCCTTCTACCTGTCCTTCCAATATTAAAGCGACTATTCCAGGATGCCTTAGTATGTGGCCTATAAGTCTGTCTCTTCTTTTAACTATATTTTTCCAAATGCTTCTTTCTTCATCTATTTACCGCAATACCTCTTCGTTTGTCACTTTATCCACCCATCTGATTTTTAACATTCTCCTATAGCACCGCATTTCAAAAGCTTCTAATCTTTTCTTCTCAGATACTCCATTGTCCAAGTTTCACTACCATATAAAGCGACACTCCAAACATACACTTTCAAAAATCTTTCCCTGACATTTAATTAATTTTTGATATAAACAAATTATATTTCTTACTGAAGGCTCGTTTAGCTTGTGCTATTCGGCATTTTATATCGCTCCTGCTTCGTCCATCTATAGTAATTCTACTTCCCAAAAAACAAAATTCTTCTACCTCCATAATATTTTCTCCTCCTATTTTCACATTCAGTGGTCCATCTTTGTTATTTCTACTACATTTCATTACTTTTGTTTTGTTCTTGTTTATTTTCATGCGATAGTTCTTGCGTAGGACTTCATCTATGTCGTTCATTGTTTCTTCTAAATCCTTTTTACTCTCGGCTAGAATTACTATATCATCAGCAAATTGTAGCATCTTTATCTTTTCACGTTGTACTGTTACTCCGAATCTAAAATGTTCTTTAACATCATTAACTGCTAGTTCCATGTAAAGATTAAAAGGTAACGGTGATAGGGAACATCCTTGTCGGACTCCCTTTCTTATTACGGCTTCTTTCTTATGTTCTTCAATTGTTACTGTTGCTGTTTGGTTCCTGTACATGTTAGCAATTGTTCTTCTATCTCTGTATTTGAACCCTAATTTTTTTAAAATGCTGAACATTTTATTCCAGTCTACGTTATCGAATGCCTTTTCTAGGTCTATAAACGCCAAGTATGTTGTTTTGTTTTTCTTTAATCTTCATTCTACTATTAATCTGAGGCCTAAAATTGCTTCCCTTGTCCCTATACTTTTCCTGAAACCAAATTGGTCTTCTCCTAACACTTCTTCCACTCTCCTCTCAATTCTTCTGTATAGAATTCTAGTTAAGATTTTTGATGCATGACTAGTTAAACTAATTGTTCTGTATTCTTCACATTCATCTGCCCCTGCTTTCTTTGGTATCATGACTATAACACTTTTTTTGAAGTCTGACGAAAATATACATATATATATATATATATATATATAGATTTAATGAACACCATTGTAAATTTGATAAAACATTTAAAAAATGAACATTACGGATCTTCACAAAATTTGACCTTTCACTTTACCCCTTTTTCCCAATTTCTCTTTTCTTTTTCCCAACGCATAAATCGGTCCAGTAGTTTTTTAGATTATACCAAACACACATATGAACATTGCCTTTTTTATATATATAGAAAAAGAAAGTCTGTTTATATATTTGATTCTTTGTTTGTTTCGTAAATATCTCGACACCGATGCCACCTAGTGGATATAGTTTTTGCAAAAAATTTTCTTTTCAAATAACTAATATATATTCTGAATGTGAGCCAAATTGGACCATAAATACAATTTTTCAAAATATCTCGTCCCCAGGCTCCAACTAGCAGGTCCATTTTATGCAAAAATATTTCTTTTCACTTAACTAATATATAATCTGAATATGAGCCAAATCAGAGTATAAAAAAGTAACAGACAAAAATCTTTGTTAATTTTTAATTATCTTCTTAGTAAATGGCATAGTTTTTAAGATATAACTACAGACATGGTTCAGTTTAATTCATTCATGATATAATAAAACAAATACATTTTTTAAAACTCAAAGTGTTAAGGAAACTGTTTTATTTCTTTCTTTTTTTTCCTACTAAGATATATATTAATGATAAAACTGCAATTAATAACATCAGTCATTATTAAATAAAATAAAAACGTTTACTCTAAATGTACAAAGATTAATTTTGTAACTTATCGATATAAAAAACATTAATTTATATTATTTTAACATTATATTAAAATAAATGAACTTATAATAAGAGAAAGATAGAAAGAAGAGAATAAGAAAATGAATAAAAATGATTATCAATTTCATTTCGACCTAAATATAAAACGGAAAAGACAAGTCTATAAATTGTGGCTTTTAAAGATAATATCTTTCCTTTTTGTTATATAAAGAAATGGAACAAGGGAAAATGGGTATGAGTTTTTCTGTAATATGAAGGGTCACCCTAACGGGTCCAATATCAGGGATCTTACAGCCGAATGAATTTTCTACGGTTAATTGGCTAATAACATTTTCTTATAATTTTTGTTTAATTTTCTTTTTACTTAAATTATATGCATATATCTATCTAATGAATTCAATTACTAAATCTTAATAACTGTAAAATTTTAATGAATGATGTAATAACAATGATTGTAATACTTTCCTTCCTAATTTTAAGTTTTTATTAAATTTTTTAACATATTCAATTTCTTTAATTAATCACTAAATGTGAGAAATAAATAAAAACAAAAAAATTATTTTAATTAAAAAAGGGCTCTATAGCTCAAACTGTTTGAGTTACCTTTTGAAATACAGAAGGTCCTAGGTTCACTTTTTAGTTTCAACTGGTTAAAAAATAAACAATTTAAACTGATATTAATTTTGGTTGAAACTATAATTAACCCTTAATTACTAAAATGGGTGAAAACTCACCCATGCTGATGGAAATTTGGCTGCTATACTTTTGCAACATTGTATGTAACTTTCTCTTTCTAGGTATTCTCCTAATTGGCAGTGCCCTGCACGGCAGTGTAGAAAACGGTTACCAATTGTTTATCTAATACTCTGTATGGAGACTTTCTGGGTGAATTTTCACCAATCCTAGTAACAACGTAATTTTTTTATAGTTTTATGTATTACTAAGGATTGTGACCCAGAGACTTCAATTTTTATCTTTAAAAGTGACAATAAATTGCAGCTTGTGACTTACTCATCAAAAAAGGGTAAAATTGTTTTTGTAGTATCATCCATGGATAAAACAGCAGCTTTAGGTGAAACAAGAGAACCCCTGTCAATTGAATACTACAATCGCATTAAAGCTTTAGGTGAAACAAGAGAAATCCTGTCAATTGAATATTACAACTGCATTCAATATGTCAATACTACAACTGCAAGGAGGTTTTTGACAAATTATATAAGACATATTCCTGTAGCAGAAGAACACAGCAATGGGGGCACTATGTCTTTTTTATGGCATACTGAATGCTAGTGGAATAAATTCCTACATTGTATATGCCTACAACAAGGCTGCTAGAAATCAAATAGCAGCCTTCAGTTTCTGTACAATCTTTGTGAGAAGCTTATTCGACCGCAAATTATGAGAAGACGACAACAGAGAAACCTTCAAACTCACTTCAGATACAAAATAGATGAAGTCCTGAAACTAAATGAAGAGGAGTCAGCTGCAGTTCCCAGGACCAGTACATCTGAGAGTACCACAACACTTTCATCAACTACTGCATCTAGTACCAGATAAGGCCGCTGCAAACTCTGCCCTGATAATTTGGACAAAAAGTATGCAGTTTGATGCTCAAAATGTTATAACTTAGTTGTTCTGAACACAGGAAGACAATTTGTAAAAGCTGCTAAGTTACAAAAGATTATGTAAAAATCTTTTATTAGTTTTATAGTACCTGACTTTTAAGGGCTAACTATTCCTAATAATATGTTAATATTCTACGTTTTTATAGTTAACTATATATAGAATAAAATTATTAAACAAGAAATTAAATAAAAGTGCATTTTCTATTTTTTCCCTCCAAAAAATCCCAAATCAGAATATGGTAAAAGTAGACTTTTTTACTAAAAAACGAATGATAATATTTTGTTAAATATTAAATAATACCACTGAAAGATACTTTTTTAGGCGGACAATAAAAGATATATGTTGATAATAAATATGAATAACATATAAAGTGACAATATACAGAAAAAAGATTTCCGGGTAAAATTTTGCCCATCCTAGTAATAAAGGCCGATAGGAGTATCCTAGTAATTAAGTGTTAAATTAAAATAAAACTTAATGGTTTTATTACCAAATAGAGAAAGTAAAACTGAAAATACATTATAGAAAATTGATACATATGATAAATTTGGTGCATGTAGTTTGAATATCATCCATATATCTGACTCTGCAAAAGTTCCAACCCAAAATTTTTGATAACTTTTCAACATTAGAGAGAAAAACTGCTTTTATAGAAATCAATTACTTCCTGGAAAACCAGATAAAAATCATTATGTGAAAATATACAAATAAATAAAGGACGATGAAGAGAAAATATTTGATAAAATGGAAAAGATTAAAATAATGCAAAGATGATGATAAAAGTGGAATAAATTAGTATAAAAAGACTCAAAGGTATATTTGAAGTAGGAGAACAAGCAAAAAAATAAATAATTATTGTCCATGCAAAAAGAAAAATCCCTTTTTGCCAGAACGCAGAGGTAAATTTCACCAGTGCTAAGTAGGGGACAAAAAACATTTCCCCTTTAAAGTTAATAAAAACTTCAAATTTACTCAATACAACAATGGTTACATGTAAAAAAAAAATTTCACATGTTTAGCATACAATAAGCCCAATCTTACAATTCCAGCAACATTTTGGTCATCCCTTGCCGTAACGGTTGGTCATATCAAAAATTGTTTAAGACAAAAGTTTTAGGTAATGTTTAGAGGACAAATGAAAACTTTAAATCAATTGAATTTTGTGCCTATTAAGGAAGGTATGATAGTTTTGTCTTCAAAACCCCATTTTTTCCACCCGCTAGGCCAATGATTGATGATATCAAAAAATTTTACTTAGTAAATTTTTAGGTCCTTATCTGAAGAATTTTAGGAACTTTTAACAAATTTGATATTTTACTTAATAGAAAAGTTATAGCATTATTTTGTTTTTTCGATAAAGCCCTCTTATTTTCACCCCATGTTCCGATTTGCCCCATTAACGAAATTGACCCAGATTTTGGTTATTATATTTTATACAGAAATTTGAAAGTAATTGGCAGAAAATTACAGCGGTTATTGTGTCCACAAGAAATATATACATATAAGTGTATGCATAAACTTTTGAACTGATGGTGGTTTTGGGGTCTGGGGGATGTGAAATGCAAAGATATGTTGAAATTTTCTGGAAGTTAAATCATGGTGTCCATTACATTAAGTAGCTTTCTTATGATATCTACCTAATACAAAATGCCTAATACCTAAGAAAATACAAAATGTATTTTCATATGCTTTATAATTTTTTTTGTAGCAAAAAATGTAAAATTTGTCAAAAATGCTTCAAGAGAATAATCCAAACCTACTCAAATTGTAGTCTATTACTAAAAACATTTCTACCATCTTTGAACCCAATGCTGAAAATCCATTTTGTAAAAATTCCAGTAACTATTGTTCAAACTGCAATTTCATAGGTAGTTTAAACATCTTCCACACTTAGGAAATGTGCTCTAGAAATTATGTTTTTTAAAAAAGCAAATAGGAAAAAATCTAAGGAAATTTCATACTTTTGGATCATACAATTCACCTCATTTTGTTAATAATCTGTGAAGCCTCCATTGAGGTGTAGTTGTCATTATCAAGTTGTAACTGAACACTACTAAAACAAACGTGAAAAATAAAGATTCTTTAAGGTAGCTTAATAAAGCTACCTAAATGTCTGCACAAAGTGAGCAAAAGTGAGCACTTTTGATCCAGTTGATTGCAATCAACTACATATCACAACAGACCTATATCCAAAATTTCAACATTCTATGGCTGACTGTCTTTTGAGTTACGCAAGATACAAACGTACATATGTCACGCTGAAATTAGTCAAAATGGATATTTCCGTTGAAACCTGAAAACCAAAATTTTTCTCGATCACAATACTTCCTTTACTTTGTACAAGGAAGTAATAAAATTGAAAATCAAAAAGCACATTCTGACCCCATAGGGGAAGACATTCTCCATGTGGCAGTTTCAGTCGCCATGCCACTCCCTCTGTACCTAGCCCTTATTGGCTTTACTGGAGATCATCTTCAGAACCCTGGAAAAAGGCATCTCTCAGCCTTGTTCTTGCCTCAGTCAGGATGCCACAGATGCAAATACCACAAATTATATTTCCATAGGTGTCCTACTAGGAAATTAACTCTTTAAAACAAAACACATCTATGTCGAGTATTCAACAAGATTGAGTGATACGAAGGAACGCAACTACCTACCAGAAGTTAGAATTTGAGTTCAACACGCAACCAAAACCATAACACAAAACAAAAAATTAAATGCACTTAAAAATAAAACTAAATAAACAAAACATTACAAAAACATCAAACCTCACAACACAAAACAACAAAACCAAGACAGGAAAGACCAAGCAGAACCCTAAACTCCCTCGGCAATCCGTTCTCTTGCCAGGTACCCTATGAAATTTTCAACAATTCCCCATTCGGCTTGGTTTTTCCAATTCTCACGGAGATCTAATGTTAACCCGATAATGTTGAGCTGACAAATAGTCTCTATGCGCAAAAGTTTATATTTTACACATTCGTAAATTACATGGTGTGCATTATCCAGTTGTCTACAAGCAAAAAGCACAATATCACAGGATGAAATAGTAAAAATATAAAACATTAAATATAACAATACAGACGCATGACCAAGAAACAACAAGCCATTGGATAACATCGTCATAATCTTTACTAAGCCATCAGCAAATAATGGGAATAATTTTATCTTCAAATTAAAAGAAACATTAAATTAAACAAAGGAAAATCCATAAAATATTTTGGATGTAAGTCTGTAATTACAATTCCTGACGCAATGCCGCAAAACAGACACAGTCTGCACCATAAGTGTATAGTATATCATCAAATTGGCAGTTACAGCAAACACAAGCTGACACTTGTGTTACACTGAGTCATTTCGGAATAATAAATTGCATCTTACGGACATCAAGGGTGTCTGGAGTACATGTCACTAATCGCCTCCAAGGCAATTATATGGAAACTGAACAGACAAGTACATACTGATATGAGGGCTAATTATATTTATGGACTTATTAATAGCATACAGTTCCGTGACGAAGACACTGATGATGCTGGGAAGGCCAAATATGTACATTCTATTACCAACTAGAAAAGCACAACCAACAGAATTATCTTGGTTAATAGCTTTTGAATTATCTATAAAAAAAATTTTATAATGTGTAGCCACATTATACAATTTTTTTTTTGCAAGATATGCGGATTCATGTACTGTTTATGATATCAATAAAGACTAAAGCAACAATAATTTACAAGAGAAGGCCGCCAAGGGGGAAAAACTGCAGGTAATTGTATATTTAGAGATAAGAAAAGGTGCTGAGCTCTGATGCCTAGATGAACAGTAGATCTCAGCTCTTCCTGATGTTGACTAAGTTGCGAGTTAAAGAACACTGCATCAAAGTTGTTTGATGATTTGGTTGCGATTTAATGCGAGCTACATAGGAGCAGATCATTTGATTGTCTGTACCAAAGAGATGGCTCACCACTGTCCACTAGTACACTTACCACTGACTTGAACGAAATTCACTTGCAGCAAGACTGATAAATGAATGAATGGACTGCATCGAGTTTTCTATGAGCGATGACCCATGCAAATAAATAAGCCATACAGACATAGTCTAAGCGAACCAGAGTTTGGTAGATGCGCAACATGCATACTCGATTAGCTCCCAACTAATATTAGATAAAACTCTCAGCACGTCTACCATGTTTTTAAACATTTTACCTTCAGCTCCTTTTGTCTCTCTCACATCAGTCGTTGGTCAAAACTCCATCCTAAAAATCTAACCTGGATATATAGTTCAACTGATTTCAGTTGAGAAAAAGAAATTCATTTTGTTTTCTCTGGGGGGAAAAGTGAATCCAGTCATTTTACACCACGATTCTAAGCGGGTAATTGTAATTGTGTTTTTGAGCAGCCTCTCGGCAGTAGCTACAGTTCTATTGGCAACATAAATCAAAAAATCATCTACAAGTAACAAACACGTAACAGGTTTTCTATAGTATTTATGGTTTTTTATTGTATTTAAGATAAGTTAGGATGCTTCCCTGTGGTATTCCGGCTTAAATTTTCAGATACTGTCGTTCCAACTCAAACTCGAAAGGACCAACCTCTGGTCAAACCGACTACTAAGCGAAACCTGGTCAAACCAACCGACTACTTTGGAAACCTATTCATCAGTGTATCTAGGATTCTTCTTCTCCAAGCCATGACATATGCCTTTCACAAATCGAAAAATACAGCAAAGAGGCATTGGCAAAATAAGAAGGTGTTTTGAGTAACAGGTTATACATGACAGATAGCAACTACATGATCTATAGATGATCTACCATGGCAGAAACTGCATTGTTTGGGGGCAATTAGGGTGTTTCTCTCAAGGAACTACACTAGACGATGGTTTACTATTCATTCTATCAACTTGCATAAGGTACTGTTCAAGGAGACATTATGATAACTTATCTTTGCCAAGTTTCAGTATAGGAATCACCAATGTTTCTAAAAAAGAAACTGGAAAAATCTGGTCAGAAAATATTTTATTATACATAGACAAAAGATGTCAAAATAGCAATGATAAAACTGCATTAAATAATGACAAAAATTAATGAAACATCGTTACTTGTGAAATAAATCTTTGTAGCAACTACGCAATTGATTGATTGATTTGCAATATATTTCATATGTGTTTAGATATCTATCTAGAACAATTTTTTTTTATTAAAGGCCCACAGGTGGCTTTGTTCATTATTTGTAATGAATTTATAAGCTTTTTACATCCACAGTTCATCAAACTAGGGAGGCTAGCACAAACAATTGTGCTACTTCAATAACAAAACTCTGAAATGAAAAACGTTAACGAATGGAACTGAAAAAATTTATTTATCTTTTAAGAATTCCAACGTATAACTTAAGGATATTATATGCAAACAGAAATAATTAGTAATTCTTACTCTTTGTCAGTTACATATGATAAAAATAAAAATCAATAAACAAACTTAATCACATTAGGAAATTAAATCAATAAAACATATCACTTGTACTATGAGTACAAATAACATTGTTTAAAGTATGATTATATTATGTGTAAAACCTACCATGACAGTTTAACTACACACCGACAGTTTAACTGCTCAGCAATTTAATACAATGATAAGCAATTTAACCGTAAATGACATTTTTAAGAACAATTCAATCAAAGCATATTAAAATTTGAATACGATTTTTAATGCATATTTTATGTTGATTAAAGTGATTTGACAGAATGGTGTATTATGTGGACAGTGCCACATGCCAAAATGAAAAAAATGCAAAGTTATTTTTACTTTAAATTAACTGTTTATTACTTAATAGATGTACAATTCATGCCATGCGTAATTCAATAAGCTAATTCACATACCAACTGCTGATTCAGAATAAATATAAACAAATTAAAGTCGACTGTAATATTTATTTCAGAATATTTTAAAGAATATATTAATGACTGAAGGGCCTACTGTACTGTGATTTCCTTTTGATTATCATAACACATATTAGATTAACGAATGAATAATGACACAGACATTTGAATTATTACAAATCTAAATTTAATGGATGTATCTTAATATTGAGAGTTAATACATTCAACTAAAGAATATCTAGAGTACAATAGGTTAAGTGGAAATTATGAAATTGAAGGGTCACAGCATTCTTACAAAAAGAAAGAACAAATAAACATTATAACTAACAATAGGTGTTATATTTACAAGAAAAGTTACAAGAAAGGTTCACAAAGGTACACAAACTACAAATTTACCATTCAAAAAAAAAATACGTTATATTTTTAATTTAAATGGTAATTTCATGGAATATGAGTAGATAAAATATACAATAAATGAATTCAAATCAAGCAAATACACTAAAACTAAATTTCACATAAATTTATATCTTAAATGAGCTGTATACCTAAACAAATTCATCTGATATTACCAGTTATTCTCTAACACTCTATTAATTGCATGCTTATATTCTGTAAAATAAAAGTGGAAACCCCTTTCTAAGAAAAGATTTTCATCATATAAAAAAAGATTCCATGAAATGAAAATAATAAACTCAAAATTTAATGTAAACAAATAGATAGATAACATCTAATTTCATTTAGGTATTTCATTCATCCATTTCCCAATCAACGAAGATCAATTTTTAATTTAAAATATTTTTGTTTATCTGTTAAATATTTATTTTTAATTCTTCATAGAGATCAGAAAATAAACATAAATAAGATATGTATTATACAAAAGCCTTTAGAATTAGATTTCTGATTATTTACTGAAGAAAAAATGACAAATCCATTACAAAGAGGAAGGTTGTAAAAAAAATTAAACAGGAATGAGTATGCTTTGAAGGGATATTAAATTCAAGATCCTAATTCTAGATTAAGAAAAGAAACAGGAACAGAGTCGTACAGAGGTTAAATCTTTCTTTTTTTGGTGTAGAAGATCAGAAGAATAAAATAAATCTAAATTAGCCCAATTTTAACAAAACCATTACTTATTCTGTTCTGTCTCCAGATAGTCACAATTTCTTCTTTTTAAACATAACATTCAGAAAACTTAAAAGTTATATTACAACACAAATGCATGTAACACTACAAGAAGAAATGTAGATTCCCATGGGTCCCAACTGAACAAATCTAACAAATTTCCAGTATATGTGTTCGTTCAAGCAACCAAAACAAAACAAGTATATTTTGGTTATTAAAAAGAGAATTCAAATAAAATCATTAAAAATACAGATATCTAACAAAACAAAAATTAAATGTACAGGTAGAAAATAGGCCACATATAAACAAATAAATTTTTCCATTAAGGCAGAAGATAAAACTATTCAAGATTTACTGAACATCACCAAAGTGTAATGACTTATGCAATTTGTGTCGCCATTAACCAGGACAACCCGAACTATACCTTAATTCCTTAAAATTAAAATTTAGATTTTCAAAACTCTCTTGCAGATGGGGAGGTAACCTGAAAATTTCATATGCTGTTCACTCAATTATCATACTACACAATTTTTTTTTTATTCAAATACCAATAATACAGGATCATACCAACATCCATAAAAAAATGACCTGGATGTTTTGAAGAGTGCAATCCATTTCATGGTAAAATATAAAGGATTTTTTTTATCTGTTTTAGCAATTTTTGCGTACTATCTAAATAATCGATTCCATATGCTCATTCAAAGATTACATAATATGGTGGCTTGAATGAGCTTATGTTTTTGCTTAGTTTCTTGATAAAAGTTAAGATATCAGTGGAGGTAAACAACAAAGATTTAGTGATAAAGACAAATGAAGGAAGAATAGAAAATGTAAAGAATTAGATATGAAAGTAACATATATAAACTAAAATTTTTGTTTTATAATTTATTGAAGGATAATAAAAATACATACAACACTATTTTCTACATAATTTCCTCTTTTGGAAACACATCTTTCCCAGTGGATAGGTAAGCTTTTCGATCCCATTATCATCAAGTGAATGTAGGTGTGATGTCAACCAATAGCACACGAACGTCTCAACAGCAGCAGCATCTGTTATGTCAATATAACAGGATATTTCAGAATTCCAGTCATCATCATCATTGTGCTCACTAGGAAGATAAGAATCATCCGAACTATCGTAATTTTCTGTCTCATCTAACCAAAACATCTGGGTTTCTTGTTCTTTATCCATTTTTGCACTGCTAACTCACAAAATAAATAACTTAATAAAAGAAAAATTATTATTTAAAATTAAATTATTTTAAATTCTCAATAACAATAGAAACGAGGTCACGCATCAGGTCACATATAATCAGGTGCAGAACTTTCTTTTTACTAATGTGACTTCCCTTAATTCTAATCCTTACCTCTCGGCTGTGGGGGCGAATAAACTTTCGGCCACAACTGTAGTGCTTCTATTTTCTTTCTTGAGCAACTCCTAGTACAGTTTCATCTGTTTCCCAGTAGAACTGAAATGGCGTTTAAAAAAGTGAGCTTTTTTCTCACAACCCGACTAAGGTGGATTACCGACCCAATGGACCGACCCAATCGGTACTCACTGAACGATCTGATCTAATCGGTGCTCATGGAACAGAGATCAAGTGCACAATGAACAGTGATTTATGACCAGATTGGTGCTCAATGAATAATGGTGATCGTGATCTGATCAATGACAGCTGATTTATGATGGTGGTGATTGCTATTTATTTTATTACTGTTATGTAATTGCACAAAACAAACTCAACTAAGTTTTATTGTGTGTTTGTTATTCCTGCTGCTTAAAGTAAATTGTTAATAAGTTGGCAAATATTTGTAAAGATGTTTGACCTCTTAGTAAGCCGTATACTGTTTTATTTTATAATGTAAATCTAAACCATACAACTGGTAGACATGCTATGAGTTGGCGGAAGCAGCATGATCAACACTGTAGTAATGGCAAGAATGATGTTCTACATTTTATAGGACTAGAATCCCTACTACAACTGTTTTTTTTTGCAATATTCATTTGGTTTACAGTAAATGGTAATGGTTAATTATCCATTTTGATAAAGGTTTTATTGTTAATGGTGATGATTGATGATCGCTGAACAATGATCTGTGACCGAATCGGTACTCACTGAACGATCTGATCTAATCGGTGCTCATTGAACCGTGAACAAGTGCCCAATGAACCGTGATTTACGACCAGATTGGTGCTCAATGAATAATGGTGATCGTGATCTGATCAATGACAGCTGATTTATGATGGTGATGATTGCTATTTATTTTATTTCTGTTATGTTAGTGCACAAAACAAACTCACTAAGTTTTATTGTGTATTTGATACTCCTGCTGCTAAAAGTAAATTGTTAATAAGTTGGAAAATATTTGTAAAGATGTTTGACCTCTTAGTAAGCCGTATACTGTTTTATTTATGAATGTAAATCTAAACCATACAACTGATAGACATGCTATGAGTTGGTGCAAGCAGTGTTGGTGATCAACACTGTGTAGTAGTGGCAAGAATGATGTTCTGCATTTTATAGGACTTTCTCTAGAATCCCTTCTACAACTGTTTTTTTTTTGCAATATTCATGTGGTTTACAGTAAATGGTAATGGTTATTAATCCATTTTGATAATGGTTTTATTGTTAATGATGATGATTGATGATCGCTGAACAATGATCTGTGACCCAATCGGTACTCACTGAACGATATGATCTAATCGGTGCTCATGGAACAGAGATCAAGTGCACAATGAACGGTGATTTATGACCAGATTGGTGCTCAATGAATAATGATGATCGTGATCTGATCAATGACAGCTGATTTATGATGGTGGTGATTGCTATTTATTTTATTTCTGTTATGTAATTGCACAAAACAAACTCAACTTAGTTTTATTGTGTATTTGTTACTCCTGCTGCTAAAAGTAAATTGTTAATAAGTTGGCAAATATTTGTAAAGATGTTTGACCTCTTAGTAAGCCGTATACTGTTTTATTTTGTAATGTAAATCTAAACCATACAACTGGTAGACATGTTATGCGTTGGCAGAAGCAGCATGATCAACACTGTGGTAGTGGCAAGAATGATGTTCTGCATTTTATAGGACTTTCTCTAGAATCCTTTCTACAACTGTTTTTTTGCTATATTTATGTGGTTTACAGTAAATGGTAATGGTTATTAATCCATTTTGATATCAGTTTTATTGTTAATGGTGATGATTGATGATTGTTGGAACAATGATCTGTTTTCTAATCTGTACTCACTGAACGATCTGATCTAATCGGTGCTCATGGAACAGAGATCAAGTGCACAATGAATGGTGATTTATGACCAGATTGGTGCTTAATGAATAATGGTGATCGTGATCTGATCAATGACAGCTGATTTATGATGGTGGTGATTTCTATTTATTTTTTTTCTGTTATGTATTTGCACAAAACAAACTCAACTTAGTTTTATTGTATATTTGTTACTCCTGCTGCTAAAAGTAAATTGTTAATAAGTTGGCAAATATTTGTAAAGACGTTTGACCTCTTAGTAAGCCGTATACTGTTTTATTTTATAATGTAAATCTAAACCATACAACTGATAGACATGCTATGAGTTGGTGCAAGCAGTGTTGGTGATCAACACTGTGTAGTAGTGGCAAGAATGATGTTCTGCATTTTATAGGACTTTCTCTAGAATCCCTTCTACAATTGTTTTTTTTTTTTGCAATATTCATGTGGTTTACAGTAAATGGTAATGGTTATTAATCCATTTTGATAATGGTTTTATTGTTAATGGTGATGATTGATGATGGCTGAACAATGATCTGTGACCCAATCGGTACTCACTGAACGATCTGATCTAATCGGTGCTCATGGAACAGAGATCAAGTGCACAATGAACAGTGATTTATGACCAGATTGGTGCTCAATGAATAATGGTGATCGTGATCTGATCAATGACAGCTGATTTATGATGGTGGTGATTGCTATTTATTTTATTACTGTTATGTAATTGCACAAAACAAACTCAACTAAGTTTTATTGTGTGTTTGTTATTCCTGCTGCTTACCTGCTGCTTAAAGTAAATTGTTAATAAGTTGGCAAATATTTGTAAAGATGTTTGACCTCTTAGTAAGCCGTATACTGTTTTATTTTATAATGTAAATCTAAACCATACAACTGGTAGACATGCTATGAGTTGGCGGAAGCAGCATGATCAACACTGTAGTAGTGGCAAGAATGATGTTCTACATTTTATAGGACTTTCTCTAGAATCCCTTCTACAACTGTTTTTTTTTTGCAATATTCATTTGGTTTACAGTAAATGGTAATGGTTAATTATCCATTTTGAAATGGTGATGATTGATGATCGCTGAACAATGATCTGTGACCGAATCGGTACTCAAAGAACGATCTGATCTAATTGGTGCTCATTGAACCGTGATCAAGTGCCCAATGAACCGTGATTTACGACCAGATTGGTGCTCAATGAATAATGGTGATCGTGATCTGATCAATGACAGCTGATTTATGATGGTGATGATTGCTATTTATTTTATTTCTGTTATGTTAGTGCACAAAACAAACTCACTAAGTTTTATTGTGTATTTGTTACTCCTGCTGCTAAAAGTAAATTGTTAATAAGTTGGAAAATATTTGTAAAGATGTTTGACCTCTTAGTAAGCCGTATACTGTTTTATTTTTGAATGTAAATCTAAACCATACAACTGATAGACATGCTATGAGTTGGTGCAAGCAGTGTTGGTGATCAACACTGTGTAGTAGTGGGAATCCCTTCTACAACTGTTTTTTTGTTGCAATATTAATGTGGTTTACAGTAAATGGTAATGGTTAATAATCCATTTTGATAATGGTTTTATTGTTAATGGTGATGATTGATGATCGCTGAACAATGATCTGTGACCCAATCGGTACTCACTGAATGATCTGATCTAATCAGTGCTCATGGAACAGAGATCAAGTGCACAATGAACGGTGATTTATGACCAGTTTGGTGCTCAATGAATAATGGTGATCGTGATCTGATCAATGACAGCTGATTTATGATGGTGATGATTGCTATTTATTTTATTTCTGTTATGTAATTGCACAAAACAAACTCAACTAAGTTTTATTGTGTATTTGTTATTCCTGCTGCTAAAAGTAAATTGTTAATAAGTTGGCAAATATTTGTAAAGATGTTTGACCTCTTAGTAAGCTGTATACTGTTTTATTTTATAATGTAAATCTAAACCATACAACTGGTAGACATGTTATGCGTTGGCAGAAACAGCATGATCAACACTGTGGTAGTGGCAAGAATGATGTTCTGCATTTTATAGGACTTTCTCTAGAATCTCTTCTACAACTGTTTTTTTTTTTGCAATATTCATGTGGTTTACAGTAAATGGTAATGGTTATTAATCCATTTTGATAATGGTTTTATTGTTAATGATGATGATTGATGATCAGTGAACAATGATCTGTGACCCAATCGGTACTCACTGAACGATCTGATCTAATCGGTGCTCACGGAACAGAGATCAAGTGCACAATGAACGGTGATTTATGACCAGATTGGTGCTCAATGAATAATGATGATCGTGATCTGATCAATGACAGCTGATTTATGATGGTGGTGATTGCTATTTATTTTATTTCTGTTATGTAATTGCACAAAACAAACTCAACTATGTTTTATTGTGTATTTGTTACTCCTGCTGATAAAAGTAAATTGTTAATAAGTTGGCAAATATTTGTAAAGATGTTTGACCTCTTAGTAAGCCGTATACTGTTTTATTTTTGAATGTAAATCTAAACCATACAACTGATAGACATGCTATGAGTTGGTGCAAGCAGTGTTGGTGATCAACACTGTGTAGTAGTTGCAAGAATGATGTTCTGCATTTTATAGGACTTTCTCTAGAATCCCTTCTACAACTGTTTTTTTTTGCAATATTCATTTGGTTTACAGTAAATGGTAATGGTTATTAATCCATTTTGATATCAGTTTTATTGTTAATGGTGATGATTGATGATCGCTGAACAATGATCTGTGACCCAATCGGTACTCACTGAACGATCTGTTCTAATCAGTGCTCATTGAACCGTGATTAAGTGCCCATTGAACCGTGATTTACGACCAGATTGGTGCTCAATGAATAATGGTGATCGTGATCTGATCAATGACAGCTGATTTATATGGTGGTGATTGCTATTTATTTTTTTTCTGTTATGTATTTGCACAAAACAAACTCAACTTAGTTTTATTGTGTATTTGTTACTCCTGCTGCTAAAAGTAAATTGTTAATAAGTTGGCAAATATTTGTAAAGATGTTTGACCTCTTAGTAAGCCGTATACTGTTTTATTTTATAATATAAATCTAAACCATACAACTGGTAGACATGTTATGCGTTGGCGGAAGCAGCATGATCAACACTGTGGTAGTGGCAAGAATGATGTTCTGCATTTTATAGGACTTTCTCTAGAATCCTTTCTACAACTGTTTTTTTGCTATATTTATGTGGTTTACAGTAAATGGTAATGGTTATTAATCCATTTTGATATCAGTTTTATTGTTAATGGTGATGATTGATGATCGCTGAACAATGATCTGTGACCCAATCGGTACTCACTGAACGATCTGATCTAATCAGTGCTCATTGAACCGTGATCAAGTGCCCATTGAACCGTGATTTACGACCAGATTGGTGCTCAATGAATAATGGTGATCGTGATCTGATCAATGACAGCTGATTTATGATGGTGGTGATTGCTATTTATTTTTTTTCTGTTATGTATTTGCACAAAACAAACTCAACTTAGTTTTATTGTGTATTTGTTACTCCTGCTGCTAAAAGTAAATTGTTAATAAGTTGGCAAATATTTGTAAAGATGTTTGACCTCTTAGTAAGCCGTATACTGTTTTATTTTATAATGTAAATCTAAACCATACAACTGATAGACATGCTATGAGTTGGTGCAAGCAGTGTTGGTGATCAACACTGTGTAGTAGTGGCAAGAATGATGTTCTGCATTTTATAGGACTTTCTCTAGAATCCCTTCTACAACTGTTTTTTTTTGCAATATTCATGTGGTTTACAGTAAATGGTAATGGTTAATAATCCATTTTGATAATGGTTTTATTGTTAATGGTGATGATTGATGATCGCTGAACAATGATCTGTGACCCAATCGGTACTCACTGAACGATCTGATCTAATCAGTGCTCATGGAACAGAGATCAAGTGCACAATGAACGGTGATTTATGACCAGTTTGGTGCTCAATGAATAATGGTGATCGTGATCTGATCAATGACAGCTGATTTATGATGGTGGTTATTGCTATTTATTTTATTTCTGTTATGTAATTGCACAAAACAAACTCAACTAAGTTTTATTGTGTATAAACGCCTGGAAGAACCTTGGTACAAATCCTGGTCAGAGTTAACATGTTTTTATGTGGTATAGAAACTGACTTCCATATTTCCAGACAGACAAAAGCTTTGAGCTTAGTGTTAATTATATAAAAATATAACATTGAAACCAGTATTTTAATTTTATGTATCTAAAATATAGAATTCTGAGAATATATCTATAAAAAAAAGTAATTTTTTGAAATTTTCATATTACTTGGTAAATATTTCCTTACTGAAATTATGAATATTCACATTACTGTATATTTGTCCTTATTAATTGTAAAGGTCCTACCTGAATCTACTTTTTCATTTTGAAAAAGTTGATTCTTCGATCAATGTACTCTATTCTCCAAATACTTTGTACTCTATTTGTAATATTTCACACTCTCCAAATATTCTCTGTATAAAAAATAATATATAAATATACATATATATATTTATTTATTTATTTACTTGCAAACATATTAGCCCATCAACCAATAAATTGCAAACTTTTGGGTTATTGTTAATATCACCCAATATAACCATTATTATAACCATCTATATTTATTTATTTTTTAAATATAATTTAACCAAACTTAACCTAAGCTTGCTCACTTGCTAACCTTCACTAATTAACACAGTAATGTTTTGAGTATTTATAAATAATAAATCCAGTAATTATTGCAATTCAATTATTTATTATTTAAGCAATCAAAACATTACTGTTAATTAGTTGAGGTTAGTGAGCAAAGTGACTGTAGGTTAAGTTTGATTAATTTATATCTATAATTATAAGCAATATTGCTTATATTTTTAACATGTAAAATATGTTAATGATCCCATAACTCTGAAGTAATTTCAAAGTTATGGGATCATTATGATTATGATCGATGAGCTAATATATAAGTACCATTTACTTTAATATTATTTATTTATTATGTTATATACGAACTATCTGTAACATTACAAATATATTTTCCTTCATCTTCCTTCGTAACATTATGAATAATTAATTTTTTAGATTCAATTATTTTTACAATAGAGGAAGTCTGTGACGTTTTTGTAGCGTTTGTTATTTCAATATGATTATTCTGTAAAAGAATAATTTAAAACAAAAATTAAATACATGTACGTTAATAATAAAGAACCTAATCTAAGTACATGTATGAGGGGTGGTTGAAAGACAATGCATAGTAATTCATAATTTGAGAATGAAAAGAGATAGCGATAGTCAAATGAAACAAATATGCCATAAGAGTACATTTTATTTGCTATTAAAACTTATATTTATTTTTCCATATAGTTACCATTTACCGCTACACATTTCTCTCAGCTGTAAACCAATTTTCCCATTCCGTCATTGAAGACTGTTTGTGGTCTCTCCTTGATCTACAACTTCACTACATCCTTCAATTCATAATCCTGAAATGAATGCATCTTCAGATCATCATTGTGAATTGAATCTCCTTAATATCATTCTATAATTGCAGAAAGGAGTGAAAATTTCATAGCACCAAATCTGTTGAGTATAGAGTTAAAAATTCAATCATTGTATGTTGTTTTCGACGTTTTAACATAGTAGATGTACTTGACACCATAACAATTTCGGCTGACAGAAAACAAGAGGAGAGAGTCAACTTCGCAATAATCTTGCCTGTTGCAAATATTGTGTTCAACTGAGCTATCATGTTACACAATTATTGGCTTTGTGAATAGTCGAACATGACACACACATTTCCTAAGGTGTTCCTCCTCTTTTTGGTGCTTTTAATCAGTCACAGAAACTGAACAACCACTATGAAGTTCAACCTCAACAATCGCTTTATCACCTTGGATGCTCGAAATTTTACTGCCTATCTACTCAAAATACTTGCAGATACAATACAATGATGAATTTTTCTCACTAGGGTTAATTTTTTTGCAGTTAAAAATTCAATTGCTGCATGTTGTTTTAGATGCATTGACATAGCAGGTGTAAACAATTCCATAACAATGTCAAATGAAATAAAATGAGAGGGCAAGGATGAAAAACGTTTTGGAATGTAAGTAGTACAGGAATGAAAATACAAGATGAAAGAACCTGTCACTCTATGTGACATTATATTATTTCATTACATTTTAGCTGTCCCTCTTATATTGTTTAACCGAAGTATATTGTGAAATTTCAACCAAGATTCATCTTTCTGTTAATAAAGGTTTTTTTTATGTTGACATAATAAATCAAAACATATATACATAATAAATATAAATACAGATATCAACTGAGTTAATTAAAATAATGTTAAAAAATTCTGATCAATATAAGATTGGAGTAAGAAAGTGCTCTTTTTGTTTGTTGTATAGGAATAAATAAATTTATAAAAAAGAGAAAGAATATTGTAGGATAATACAGTGAAGTAGTTCTTTTTCTCCACTTAATAGGTAAACTAAGTAACCTGTTTCTGCATCCACCTTTTCAGAGGTCTTCCTCCATCTCTTTTTCCATCTGGTCTATATATCAGAACTTCAGCTGACAGGTATTGTGACTAATAATGTGGTATACCGCATGAATTTATATCCCTTAATGGTCTATAAGAGAACAGGCATCCCTAACTCATTTCTCTTCCTGTCTGTCCTAATGTATCCAGCTGTTGCTTTTAAGATCGTCACCTTCCTGACTGTATTAAATGAATCTCTTCTTCATTGTGATCCAGGTCTCACACTATATAAAAATACAGTTACGGCAAGTGCTTTGTGGAATTTCATCCTTGATTAGTTCTTTAAAGTTTTATGAACATTTCTACATATTGCTCTAAACTTGTTAAGTTTGTTTAAAATAGCTTCGTCTTTGAAAAACTGCACATCACATCTAATGTGATTAAAATGTGAAGCTTGTACCAAAATAATGTACAAGCTTCGAAACCTGGGATCAGAATTGAATACTTTTTTATAAAGACCATCATTTTTTATTTCAAAGCTAATATTTTCATCTTATATTTAAACTTTTGCAAGGTAAAAATTGCTCTCAGCAGATCACTTTCGTTTTCCTCAATTACCATTTTATATTTGCGTATAACAAGGAATTTAATTTGTAAATTACAACCTGCACTCCTGTATCCACCTTTTTAGGGTGGAAAAAGAAGAGAAGATGTTACAAAGTGTTGGTGTTATGGTACAACTCAGCTTAATGTTTTTATTAGCAGGTAACTTTACCAGTTACCTGCTGCCAACTGGTAAAGTAGTTATTAAGGAAAGAAGGAAAATTAAACAGTAAATAAATAAGAGAAAAGATAAATACGCATACTTACACCAAGTAATTGAAGATTTGGTGGTACCCAATCAAGTGTTACAATTACACCAGCAGCAACTGATACCGAACAATCTAATTCAGCATTACCACCAATCAATGCAACACTTACATTAATGGTAGGTTTTTCAACAGTATCTACATGTGCTATTAAAAATAAATAACATCTTTATTAGTTTTAAAACCAATCAATCACAAAAAAGCTAAGTGACAAAATTAAACTGGAAAAAAATAAAATTATAATAATAATTTTTAAATTTTGAGGTTGGGGAAAAGTTTCTTTGTATTCTTGAATAGATGACTTTATCACATAAATCTGGTAATATTATTCAAATCTGGCAACATGCTTTTGAAAGGTGACATACCTCTGAGTATTTTTTAGAAAAATTATTATTATATTAATTTATTTATTTAAAAATTATTTCATCTCGAAAATGAGCAAAAATAAATAAAAGATTCAATACATTTTGAAATTGTATAATAAAAAAGGAGAATGTGACTCAAGCGATTAAAAAAATGTGACATCTTTATGAACATGATCAGTATCAATATATGAAGAAGAAAGCTGGTTCAAGGGATTTCAACATGGATATTTTAATCTCAATAATGCACCTTGTTCGGATCGGCAAATGACTGAAAAAGTCGATGAAATCATGAAAAATTGAATAAAATCAGAATATTAACAATTTTGATATCAGTAACAAACTAAACAATAACCACAAAACAGTTCTAAACTATTTAAAGAAGTCTGGATAAAAAATACTCAGCGTTTGGATGTCACAAAATTTAACAAAGATAAATTTAATGGATCAAATTTTCATCTGCGAATCATTACTAAAACAGAACAAAATCAAACTATTTTTGAAATGGCTCATTATAATGTATATAATTAATATGTATATAATTATAATGTATAGAAAAATCACGGTCAAAGAAAGCTAAAACTCCACAAATGATTGTAAAGTCAGAATTGATGCTAAGAAAAGTGGATGATTGTGATGATGATGATGATGATGATGTGTGTGGGGGGGGGGGGCATTTGAAATGCATTGTTCACTATGAACTGCTGCTACATGGTCAAATGATTCTAACCTCACTGTCAATAACTGAAAAGATTATAATAAATAATAAATAAATACTCAGAACAATTGTGATAAAGCAATCAGGATTAATCAATAGAAAAGATGGTGCCTTCCACATGGCAACACCAGACTCACCTTTGGTGATCTGTTGAAAATTGCGAGAGTCAAGCTGAGATGTTTTGATGCATCCACTGTATAGTCCTGTCCTAATAAAATCAAACTACTACTTGCTTTGGTCTCTACAGAACTTTCTTAAAGGTATAAAGTTGGCTATAAAAGAGACCTGTGAAAATCACTTACCACAGTTTTTTGTCCAGAATACATACAAGTTTTACAACAATGGAATTATGATTTTACCTCAACAATGACAAAAGTTGGTTGATCAAAACGGTGTATGTTTGGTTTAAAAAATTTCATTTGAAACATAAAAAAACTTGTTCTACTTTGCATTAAAATACAAAGTATTTTCATTTCCCCTACCCATTTTTAATTATTATAAATATAAAATAAAAATGTTAACTATTTAAAAATTTCTTACATAATTAACATTAAAAATCTGGGTAGAAAGATTTAATTACTGAATCAAAATAAACGTATATAAATTACTTCTGGATTAAATATCATGTGCCATCAAGTTTGAGATCGATAATCTGTAAATAGGCTGACCTTCATAAAGAATACACAAAAATACAACTCATTAAATTCTCTTTAGTGATTTAAGATTCAGACTTTTTATTCAAGACATTATTTAGTAAAGCTGACAAAACGAATCTGTTTTTACAATTATAATTTCAAAAGACCTTACTTTAAGGTAATTGTTACAAAATTCATTAGTCGATTGAAATATTGAAGCATTATTTATTACAAATCGATTTGTTTTAAATCAATCTGCCAACTCTCAAATTGCTAAATCCTTTTTTCACTTGTTATACTTTTTATGAGGACATAATAACTTATTGAGATATAGGAAACATACACATACTGTATTTGCTTTGTTATAAATTCATCATTATAAACAAGATAATAAATTAAAATTATAATGAGTAGATTGTTTTATTATTGTAATAAATAATTTTCTTATCATATAACAAATGTGGCAAGATTTCTTTGAAATATAAAACTAAATAATTTATATAGAGATATAATGACAGATAACTGGAAAAAATCTCAGCCAAGTCTACATAGTTTAAATTTATTATTTAGTAATAATAAAGTTGAAATAAAAATCTTTTACATACAACTTTCAACAGACAAAGGCCAACATTAGTGAACTATCACATCTTTATAAAAGCAAAAAAATATAAAAATAAAATAAATATATTTTTTTTAAATTAAATGATATGTTTACTTATTTGTATCCCACAGCAAGAACCGTCATCATTAATTCTACGTAAATTTTCTTATTTGACTACATATTTTGTAAAGAAAAATTATATAAAGGAAAGATAATGTAAGAGTGAAAGAAACATAAAGAAAGAATTAAACAGTAAATCTCAATTATCAGGTTATGATAATTAAATCAAGTTAAGTTGAAAACTGAAATAAATTTGAAAACGAAAAGATACTCAAAAATGTAAGTACACATAAGAAAATAAATAAATGAAAATGAAGAAATTATAAACTAATACATTAGATTGTAATGGGAGAATCTGAGATGGAAGTTTCAGTTAGATGTTTTTAGGCTAAATAAATAATTTTGATTCAAGTTGTCTAAAAACTGATATGTGTGTATTTTATTCTAAAAACATTGTTAGAAATATTTGTTTTATATCTTTTTTTATAAATTATTATTTATTAATGTTATTTCTTATTTTCTGTTTTATATATATGAACATTTTACTGTGCACATCATGATATACACTATCATTCCATTATGGACTATAATACAGAGATATTCACAATTATTTTGATTCATGGAATGTAGTTATGCACAACTGGTACTGTCTTACAGCAAGTATTGGAAATGTCCACCATCTTTCTGAAGATAGGAGCGAATCATTCGCACCATATTTCTTGATACCCTTTGTAGAACATCACTGCTAATGAAATTTATCTTGAAAAATATGGTGCACAGAGTTCGGTGCTTCTTTCAGGAAAAAGTGGACATTTCCAACACTTGCCTTAAGACAATACCAGTTATGCATAACTACATTCTATGAATCAAATGAGATGTGAGTACCTCTGTATTATAAACCATAGCAGAATTATAGTGTGTAGTATCATGATGTGCATGATAAAATTATCTGACTGTATATATATATATATATATATATATATATATATATATAGTTACTGAATATAACTAGTAAAATTAATAATAAAAATCTGTTACATTTATTAATAATAATAAAAAAGGAAATAACAATGCTTAATATGCAATACATGAACAGTTGTAATACAACACTTGCAACCCACACTTGTACTTGTAACTTTGTAACTGTTGAGTCAGCTAGTGGTTTAGAAGTTTTTAGGCCACATTTTTTCACATGAAATGTGAACTTGGTCACGCAGTACATATAAGAGTACACTATTTCTACTTTTAAACAATTGAATGGACATCTTTAACATTTTTATTGTTAAATTTTCATGAAAAATGTTTGTTTTCCAGTTTATTTCTTTATCTCAATATTGTTTAGCAAAGCTCTTTATTCATATTTAAAAATAAAAGCAAAAATAAAGCCAAATAATAGAAGGCATTTAATGTTTTTCACAGCTAGTTTCAAAGCACAGTAACGCACTAAAAAAAAAAAAAAAAAAAAAAAAAAAATAGCAATAAATTTTATTTTCTTAAATAATAATACTTTGTACATAGAATAAATGTAACAACAGAAAGAAAGAAGATTTTATTTTAATAAAATTTAGTTAAGTTTCTAGCAAAAAGCAAGAGCAAAAAAGGTAAACCTAGAACAGAAGAATATAAATGAATTCAAGGTGAAAAACTGAAAGAATATAAACAAAACAACAAAGATAGATAGAAAACAAAAAGTAGTGATAATGAAGCTGTTTTGTTGTGGAATACACAGGAAAAAACATGATAATATGTACAATCTTTTTTTTTTTTCATTTAAAAACCGGAAAAAAAACAACAAAAATTTAACACACCTAGTTACTTTAATAATTGAAGGGTTTTTTGTAGAAAACAATATAAGTGCAAAATAAATAAAAACTTTTTCCTTATAAATATTCTATGTGGTCATGCTTATACAATAGAAAATGAATATGTAGTTAAACAAGTATCAGAAGATTGATATTGAGAGTACGTATGTGTACGTGCATGCTGAATGTGTTTGTGCATGTCAAAATGATGTTAAAATAAATGAAACACAGTGAGATGCCGATTATGTGGATATATCCAACTATCCGACATTAATCACTAATTATCACTCACTAGGCAATTTAAAAAAATTAATATACAGAATGTACATAAAATAATAGTGGGGTTTTAAATGTTTATAGCTTTGGAACAAAGCATTGTAGAGAGATGAACTGTATGTTAAATGAAAGAGAAACCCTCCAAGTTTATGTATGTGAAAACTAGCGCATGCGAGTTCTGATTCCAGTACATACAAGCAGTGGTAGTCACCATGTTTGTGGTGGAGAGGAAGGTTCAATGTATGTTTTGGCTTGCTATGTTTGTGTCAGTTATATGTGTTAAGCGTGAAGGCTGTCATGTGTAAATGAAGACCCTGGATGAAAATAACATTCAGCGATGGGACAATCAACCCAAAGAAATAGGCAGCCTACTGAAGCAAACACATCCAGGATGGCCATCAGTGTCTGATGAAACGATTGAAGCAGTGCAAACAAGTTTGTTGCGTAGCCTGAAGAAATCCGTGTGAAAGTGTTCTAGACAGTTGGGCATTCCTTAAACTACTCACTATGTGTTAAAAATATGGTTACATTTCACTGCATACAAAATTCAGATGTTACAACAATTTTATCTGCAGGACAAAAAAAAATGATTTGATTTCGCTGTAGATATTCTGGATAGGTTAGAGTTATTGGCCCCTTAATTTTTTCTGAAAAAACAATAATGGGGAACATCTTCCTGGATGTGTAAGAAGGGTATGCAGCACCCCAAATAACAGAGAATTCCATTTTCCAGTTAGATGGAGGACCTCCACATTTCATTGCAACCGTGCAGGATTTTCTAAACTAAACATTTCCTCAGTGATGGGTCAAACAAGAAGGGTGGATTGCCTGGCCACCATGGTCTCCAGACCTTACCTGGATTTCTATTTTTGGGGTTATGTAAAACCACAAGTGTATTCCATTCAAGTTTGAAATCTGGACCATTTAAAAGAAAGGATCATTGAAGCTGTTTCTTCTACATGGTGGATGTTCTCTGCCATGTATGGCAAGAAACTGAATATCATCTTGATGCGTGCAGGGCAACTAAGGGAGCACACATCGAAATCTACTCAACAAGTAAGAAATTTTGTTCTCTTTCATTTAATATATAGTTCATCGCTACAATACTTTGTTCTCAACCTATAACCATTTAAAACTCCACTATTATTACTACGGACACACTGTACTATTTAAAAAATCAAAAATACTATTAAAATAAAGTTTTACTTTAACAGGAAGTGTATTTTTTTATATGATGAATTAATTCATCACAGAAACTTTGAAGCCTGTACGTGGGAATATGGAAATGGAATTTTGAAGCGTATATAAAATACAATACCTTACCAGTATAAAAAGGATTTTTGATAAAAAACTAACTAAGAAAACCAGAATCAAAAAAAAAATAAGTAAGAAAGTTATTAAAGTGTTTCAAGTAGTGCCAGAAAAAAAAGAAAATTCATCAAAGTAATAACAGAAAAAAGAAAAAAGTAAAAACTGTACCAAAAAATGAAAAATTATTGGGAAAACAGAAAGGTGAAAATCTAGAAAAAAAAGCAGCTAATTTTGTTCCTTTTACAGAATAATGGAAAAAAATTGATGCTTATATTTTTTATTCATTCTAAAAAGTTTTTTAACTTTATAATCATTTCACTCATCTCAGAAATTTTTCAAAATAAGTCTTAAAAAACAGAAAATCTTTATATAACTATTATTTACAATAAAACACTTTTGTAATTGATAATATTAATACAAGGATCATTAACAAAATATATACAAGTATAGCAATTATTACAGCTTTCTCATAACTGATTATTTTATATAGATTAGCTGCCATGTTCCCAAAAAGATATTGAGCCAATTAGAGTATTTTCATACCACTTCATAAAGAAAATCTTCATTACTAATCCTGCTGATGTGAGGAAAAATTATAATTCAATTATAAAAAGAAAAATTTTCATCCTGTTAAATCTATTTCAACAGGATAAGGAAAAAGTATATATATAAATGGTATCATTTGTTTATAAGATCTATGGCAACACATCCATGATGAGACACAATTTAAGAATGTCATTACTTAGTTCTGTAACAGGGCTGACATGCACATAAGGTGTTGTTTTTTTTAATTGAATGAATTTTTCAGTGGCAAAGAGATGAAAATAGATGATGAAACAGATAAAATTGTTTTAATGGACAAGCTGTATATGCATGTCAGCCCTGACGCAGACTTTAGTTATACGATTAAGATTTTTAAATTATGCCTCATCAGAGATATGTTGCTGTAAACCTGATAGATTTGAATGACACCATTTATACAAGAGAAGGGAGAATTAGTTACATTCTAAGGAAAAAGCTTATATTTCTTGTTTATAGAAATACCAAGCAAACTTATATTTTTATAGGAGGTTGGTTTCCAACAGTTTTTTTTTTTTACTGGTGTAACTATTGAAAGTACATTTTCATGAAATATATTTTTCAGATTAGAAAACTATTTAGAATAGTTTTTATTACTTCAAATTTACACGTAACTGGTAATAAATGGCATAAAAATTTTTTTTTAAACAAGAAATAGTAAACAAACTATAATAAAAGACTGATAACGTATAATGTGAAATTTAGGTACTATAACACAATGATAAAACTTAAATGTTTATAATTCACAGAAACAACTACCTAGCAAATAAACCAAGAATGCAAAAAATTATCATAAAGTAGAAAGTAAAATATTATGTCAATGGTAGAAAGATAATAAAAATACATGCAGAAAAAATAGAAAAGTTACAGTAATTTGAAGAGATTACAGATAAAATATGAAAAAAGAGATTATGCTTCTTGGACAATTAAAAAAATAAGAAAAAACAGGGTGACTATGAAAATATTTAATTGCTTCGTAAAATGTAAGAACAAATCTAATCGCTTTAGATAAATGGAAGAATTAAAATAAACTAGACAGACGAAAAGGAAGAAAAGATATTTGATAGAGAAATATTTAAAAACAAAATACAAAATCTACAGACTTTCCAGGAAAAACCAAGGGAAAAAGAGGAAAACCTAGAACAGAAACAAACTCAAAGTGAAAGAATGAATCAACAAAACATCAAGCTAAAAAACAAAATTCAAAGTGATCTCGTTTTGATGTGGACTATAATAGACAGAAACAGAAAAACCAAACAATATCTACAATATTTTTACATTTAAAACTGAATATGTAAACAAAAAGAATCTAGCACATCTAATTATTTTAATAGTTGAGTGTATAAAACAATATACTCAAACAAACCAAAATAATAAAAAAAAATTGTTTTCATAAAAGATATTCTATGTTAATCATGCCTATTCAATAGAAAAAATATATATATACCTAAACATGTTTCAGAAGCTTGATAATTAGAGCGCAGCACCATTTGTAATTTTATAGAGAATAGTGTATGTACCAGAGAGTCTTTGTGCTGTTGAAAAGAGAACTTTTAACTTGTTAATAAAGTAATCTGTCTTTATTAATGAGATACAGTAGTGGAAGAAGCAAAATTACAGTGAAAAAAAATCAATTATTTGGTTGCATGGAAAACCACATTCACGTATATGTAAAAACATTTAAACAGATTTTCAGCCTTCAAACAGTTAATTGCAAACAACTTATAAAAATAAAATTGGGAATATTGATTACACTGATAACAGAAGGAAAAATTCTAACACTCAGAAAGGCATTTAAATTCATTGAAGAAAACTGCATTCCTTTTTATAAGCATATTGACAGTTACACTTGACAGGAAAGCCACTATGGAAGAAGGAAATGCTCAAAACAGTAGCTTAGTTCTGATCTGAATTACTGTAGAATGTACTGTGCGTTTATAATTAAGTTCCCTCAATTAAAAGTATCTTGTAGATATTATCTAAAAATTATATTATCTTATAAATAATATTACCTTAAAAAACTTAAAATGTTGCCTTAATATTCTATACTATATATGCCTGCCTATGTAAACATAATTCAATGTGGTTATAGTCTTTTTTCTAGCCAACTTTGGATCATGTTTAACACTTTTCTTAGTGTTCTACTCTTTCTTTTCTGCCAGTATTTTTTGTCTCTTACTGACCTTTATCCTAAATTCTTTTGTTACTAATTTATATGTTTTTTATTTTGGAGCTTCTTCTTCAATAAAAACCTTCTTCAATATTTTAATTTTTTGATTAATTTCTGTTTTGTAAGTCCAGAATTTCTATTCCTAGTTTGATAAGTCTTTTTTAATGTAATCACAATAAATACTTTTAGTTTTTATTTCTTTTCATAAAAGAGGAGTATTTTCTTTACAATTCTATTATCACTAATTTTAAAATATGTCCTATGAAAGCCGATCTCTCACGCATTTGTTTTTTATTTCTTTAAATTTTTGGCATAGTATTTTGTGGGGGTGGAATTCATATACGTATATTATGTCATTTTCCTTATTGAACCAAATATTTTCCTGAAAAATTTATTTTCTTTGTTTTGGATTTGTTTTAAAAGGCCCATATTTATCACGGTCAAACATTCTGCTCATACAACACTTTTCGACGAATTACCATATCGAAATACCTAATTCTGCATTTATAGAGGCATATATTTTTTGTTGTATGTTTTATTTTAGATGATAAGCCAATTTAGTTTTCAGTTCTCTCTTTCATAGATAATCTCATTTACATTTTTTTGTTTATCTAACTGGCATTTTTTGTTGATAGATTTAATACGTAAAACTATTTTTGCTATTGTTATTTATTTCATAAAAAAATTTATATACAATATAATAAACAAAAGAGACCGGTTAGGGCATATAGTTAGAGGAAGTGGAATCTTGACAACTGCATCGAAAGAATCAGTAGAAGGATGAAGAAAATAGATTAGGTAAAGATCAAAAACTACAATGGGGCAGCTGGTAACAGGAATGGCTGACCCAGCGTTGGCATAAGGGACCTGCCACCAAGCAGAATACTAGATAATGATGAAGCACAACAGAAAAACAAACAATGTTAACTGCTGGAGTGTGATCAATTGTTTTAGAGGCATGTAGTAAGTAAAGTGAAAATAAAGGACCAAAACTATAGTGGGATTATTTTGTAGTAATAATTTTATGTGCTTATTATATTTACTTTATCATTACTTCATGTGTCTATATAAATAATTTAAATGAATTTTAATCACATAAATTCTAATCTTACAATTTATTTTATAATGACATGATCTATATATACAAAGTATTATTATTATTATTATATATTGATTAGAATAAAACAAATATTTATTTATTTAATTTAATAATAAAACTAATAACAGTTTTAAAAAGTATTCCAATTTTCATATAATGGGTAGAACATCTATGCCACCCAGTGTATCAATAAAATTCTTGTCATAATTTAAATTTTACAAATGTAGTGGGATTTTTCTGAAATCCTCCAAAACATCCTTACAAATTAATCCTGTCATATATGTTAGGTTTCACAAAGGATAAATATGAATGAAATAAACTAATGTATTAGTTTATATATAGTGATTCCAAGTTGCACAGTAATCTCTTGGGAAACGATTTTATAGCCAAAAATAAGAAAAAAAGTTCAAATAAACATAAGTCAGAAAACGATTTGTTAGCTAGTTTCGGGTTGCAAAACACTTACCCTGCTTTCTGCTCCCTCTCCATTGATCCTTGATGGTAAGAAAAAAGGACTATGAGATTATCACCAAGAAGACCACACCACACATTAAATGAAAAGTGTGTTGGAAATGACTTTTAGCAGTCTCGTGGGGATTTTCTACTGCCCAAGTGTGTGTTTCAATAATTTACAGTGCCATTTCTTGTAAAGCACGGATTCATCAGTAATTAGAATATTACTTAAAAAATCAGGATTATGTTCACATTTCCTAATTAATCATTGACAGAATTTCATCCATTTATCAAAATCAGGTGGTAATAACTGTTGTACACATGTTGTATGTAATGGGTATAGTGGTTGCTTCTGTAAGGTTCTTGATTGCAAACCAAGTTCTGGTGTTTGAGATGGGAGATACTTGTACCCCAATCAATATTGCTTCTAGCATTTCTCACAAAATATTCACGACCAGCACTGAATCGTTGTGGTTTAAGCGTAACTGTTTCTCAAACTCACCTCAGCACAACGTCAAATATTTTACGATTTACTCTTTGATCTAGATAATTTTCCTGTTATTCACGTACAGCGGCCAATCCATTTTTATTTACCTTAGATTAACAATATGTCCATCAATTCTTCAAATGAAAACAAATTTGTGGTATCACCCATTGTGAATAACTGACCAAACAGAAAGGAGGCAATTGACAGTCTCTACATGGCTTGGCATGACAGGTGGCGAGATTCGGACAAAGGAAGGTGGACCTATGGGCTAATACGAGACGTCAGGAACTGGGTGGAGCAAAAGCACGGTAATATAGGCTATGAATTCACTCAGTTCCTGTCTGGACATGGATGTTTTCAAGACTACCTGTACAGGATGGGCAGATGCGATACAAGTCGCTGTTACGATTGCGGCGGACTGGATACAGCAGAGCATGTAGTATTTTTTTGTCCTAGATGGCGCAACTTCCGCGTAGTGCTTGCGGGTCAGGGTGTGGAGAGGGCCAACAATATAATCGAGGTAATGCTCAGCGATAGCAACAAGTGGGACTGTGTCTCGGCTACGATCGCATCAATGATACGAGAGAAGGCCAATGAAGAGAGACAACGGCAGGCTGAGTTGATGCGAATCTATGGAAGCTTAGAGTTCGATGACTGGTGATCAAGGGAGGCCAGCTTCTGGGGGTGGGTGGTGGGGGCTCCTCGGAGTCGTCGCTCGTCGATCGCCCCCTGGGGACGCCTTCTGGTCATACAGATTCGGATAGTGGAGTGCCTGGGTGATCATGCAGGGGCTGTAGATACCATATGGCTTAGATCCGGCCCCTGCATGGTAGAAGGGGAGGTTTTTTAGCGGGTGAGAGCCCCGCACTGCCGTCAGTGCGGGCCTGACGGCGGCTGGCAGAGCTTTTTCCTCCGCTACGGAAAGAAAAAAAAAAAAACTGACCAAACAATAACAGCACAACCACCGCTCTAATGAATATTCAAATGCTAGACACTAAACTTAATTGTTGGTCAGCTATTACTGCCAATCTATGAAAACAAATTTTTTTTAAATATTTTAGAAGGATGTCTTTCAAAATTATTTAAACATTTTTAGCATTTGTATGTAAATTGTTCTGTTTAATTCATATCACCCACTTTTTCAATCCAGTTTGTTTGTTTTGTCTCTAATTAAAATTGAACTTCTCAAATTTTTTTTTAATTTTAACAAACGTTAGTTACATCAATTTTCTCAGAATTAAGAGTTATATAAATTTTCTTGTTTATTGGTAAATTAACAATGTTATTTTATTCCAAACCTAAAAAAGTGTACTTTCCTACAAAAACTTTTCCTGTTTTACTCTGTTTTTTCTTAAAACCTAAGTAAGATAGAGGTCTGGAAAGCACCAAATTTATCCCAAGAATTTTAGTATGGTTTAATTTCACAGAGGGAGCAGAAAGCAGGGCTAAATATTTTGTAAGCCAAAACTTGCTAACAAACCATTTTCTGACTTGTTTATATGAACCTTTTTCTTATTTTTGGCTACAGAATCATCTCCCAAGAAATTTGGAACCACCTGTGTACATGTATGTATGTATGCAAATATGTAACTTGTAAAAACTGAAGATGTAACATGTAGAAATCCATTTAAATATTAAACATCAAAGAAGCCAACATCCTCTGAAAAAAAATCACTTCCACTTACTATGAAGTAAAACTTGCAGATAAAATATTTCTGGATCTTTATCAATAATAGCTTCACAGGAATAATGTCCTGAATCAGATAACAATGCGTGGTCTTTCATAAAGCCAACATGCAGATCAAACATAATATCATCAACCTAAAGAAACACAAGCAATAAACCAATATTTACAAGAAAGGTTTATACAAAAGAAATGTATTTATAAATATGGACATCCTTTAAAAAATAGATTTTACATGGTTTATACAAAATTAAATATATATATATATATATATATATATATATTCACAAATAATTTTTTATAAAATTACGTATTTCACCTTAACAATTTTCTCTATAAAGCAGTAAACTTAACATCACATCAAATCACATACAATGTGTAAAAAAAAGTTCCATATAAAAAAGTATATTTATAATGGATTAAAAATTTAAAGTAAATAAATAATATAATTTTAATGGTACAAAAAAAACTGGTCCTAATTTGATACGTACTGAATTCTTATATACTATACTGTTAACTTTTCTTTTTTTTTTTAAATCTGCAGTAATAGAGGTAATAAAGCTTTGAGTAAATAATTATACAGATACCCAAGTATAAGCTGGTTTGTATAAAATTACAGAGAGTAAAAATATCTGATGAATCGTATTATACTCTAGTTATTCATATATATAAATATATACATACAAGATATTAATAAAGTATAGAAAGCAATAAATAAATTTTCAACCATTAAGCATTAAAAAATGATATTTAATAATGCTCCTACTTGAAACCATCTATTTTTTTTTGTATAAGACCACCAAGACTATATCTAAATTATTTTAAATGTAAAGGATAGAGTAGTGGTACATCATTTAAAAGGGCTTTGGAAAACAAAAATTCTGATGGACTAAAATAGTGGTCGTATAATGTTTTTCACAGCTAAGTACAAAAGAGATTTATATAATAAATTTTAAATATTTTTTACATGTTAAACAGAAAAATTAAACTTAATAAATGCTCCTATCTCAAAATGATCAATTTTTGGTACAAAAATTTTGTGGTCTCTACTGGACTCTTGAAACTAGCTGTGAACAAGAGATAAATACTAAAAATTAAAAAAAAAAAAAGATTGCCGGAAAAAATATTGCTCTTTTTGTTTTGGTTTGAATCCATCGTGATTTTGTGTTATACTAGCAAACACCCCATTTGAATTTTGAAAATCGGAAGATTCTTTACAAAGATATAACATTTCTGAATAACTGTGATCTGTTAGATCAATAGTGTAAATTTTTGTTTTTTGAGCAGAAGAAATGATATCTGTGAGACTCTTACCATACGGTTTAAAATTTCATTGTAATTTGTTCGATATTTATATACATATTTATGTAGTTTATGACACTCCCCCACTATAATATAAGATGTAACGTAACGTAAGGATTCCAATACAGGGTTATACATTTACATCAGTTCAGCTGTTTAGCTACTACAGTGGAACAAACAAATAAACTTACATACATACATACATACATAGACACAAACATACATCATAAATACATTACACTCCTTTTTGGGCAGTCATGTAAAAATAATGATAAATGATCACCACTTTGGTTAAGGTCATCATAAACAAAATTGTTTATTTACATCAACATTTTTGTTTTTTAATTCTCTTTCAAATGAGTCACAAACCTATCCTTCCGATGTAAAATTTTTGTGTTACCCCATGGCTTTCTGAGTACTTCGGGTATAACTGTCTTGAAAAAATAGATTGTTTTGAGGTAGTTGCATTTGTTAAATTTCATTTTTCTATGTTTAATGGTTAAAATTATTCAAGGTTTCCCATACTCTATTAATAGCGTAATATATATTCTCTCTCTGCCTGTCTGTCTGTCTGTCTGTCTCTTTTTGTTTGTCTCTCTGTCTGTTTGTCTGTCTGTCCCTCTGTCTGTATGCCTGAATGTGTGCGTGTGTGTGTATGTGTAAAACTATATTTTCATTTGTGATAAATCTTGCTGTCAATAACAAATCAGATTTTGGTGCTTCCAGGAAATGCTGCAAGATGAGAAATGAATAAAAAGTGGATGAAACTATATTTAATAAATCCAGTACTCATAAATTTAATAAAATATTGGTTACAGTTTTCCAAAATTGGTATTTATAAATGACTGATAACCATAATGGTTATTATTGCATAAAATTAAAAATTGTACAACAAAAATTAAGTGAGTTTGTTTTAAATGTAATTGTTACATTAACAAAATTAGAGACCTTTGAATTAAAAAAAAAAAAATATGATAAAAATTAAAACCAGCAATAAATTAGCCCAATATCTTACTAACCTTTAATTCATAGAGACTTCATTATCTCAATATCTTTATAAAAACTGACTGTCACTAATATCTACAAAGAATTTTTCTTGATTAATGTACAATATTATTATTATTTTAAATGGAATAGGAAGACTGTTGCCACTTGGTACAGTCTTTGCTAAATATTTTAATACTATAACTTTAATTTTAAAAACCCAATAAATAATTATGATAATATAGTAAATTTAACAAAAGAAAAATATTAACACATAAATGACAATATACTGTAAAAAATAAACTATTAAATTCTTTAGTAACATATTCCATATTTATTTTTGAAATAACACTTTTCAACAGCAAATGTTACATTGGACATTGTTTGCTGGTACACTATAAAGGTTGTTACTAGATTTCAGTAAAAATTCCAGTTATGTGTTGAATCAACTAACTAACTGTCAGTACCAGTCTAATTTGAATATTATTGTTGTTAGTCGCCATAATCATAATTGGATGTAGGCAACCTGATCATGAGTCAAAGTCACTTCCAATAAACAGCATAAAATTCCAAGAATAAATTACATTCAATACTAAGTTAACTAAGGATTGTAAGGACCCTTTGTTCACCGAGTCAAATACACTACTGCAAATCAACATTCCAAGTCCATTGTAGTGGAGATGATATTTCGCACTACAAGTGACACTTTTATCTCTTCACCATCCACACAGACCGTGTGTACAAGTAACATCATCACTAACAGAGAAAGTCACTCAAACTGATATAGTTTGTATCTCAGTTCCTTTAAAATTATAATTCTTCTTTTATTACTAATAAAAAGTATATTATTATTATTTTGTTAGAAAGTTGGAAGTTTAATATCTAGTTTAAATAATGTGCAAAGAATTACAACAAGAAAATGATATGCATTAAAGGCACTTAAAAACTATCCAGCTGATACATGCAATTTAAGCAGTAGCAATTTTTTTTACAAATATATTGTTATAAAAAAAAAAAAAAACAGATATGTACAAATGCTAATCTGTATGATTTTAAAATATATATAAAAACTGTGGTGTATATATACATGTAGTTAATATATCACATACAATGTTTCAAGAGAAATCTGAGTATTTTATAATGAATAAAAAAAAAAAACAGAACTAAACAAAAACATCTTTTGATCATAAATTATCAATATTTGTTTTTAATGAAAGATTTAAATATTCATTTAATAATTTAAGCCCGAAAAATAAAATTAATGATTTTATTTACATAAAGAGATCTAGAAACTACTAAATTTTTAGTTACAAAAAGTTTTTTAATTTAAAATATGAGAGGCAGCTAAAATGTAATGTACATTGGAAGTAACAGGAAAACAAAATCCCACACAAAGCAATAGGTGCTGCTATCTTGCAGTTTAATTTCCCAACTACTAAGGCTCTAGTGAAGTTGAAATTTGAACCTATTTCTGACCCTCCACACTCAACCCACTGGGATGGGCTAATTGTGAACTCATCATCGCAAACCAGCTGATTTGAAGTCAAAATTCCTAAGGTTCAAGTGCTAATAAAGGCAGTTATTTTTATACAAATTTGAATACCAGATTGTGGATACCGGTATTCTTTGGTGGCTGGGTTTCAATTAACCACACATCTCAAGAATGGTCGACCTGAGACTGTACAAGACTACACTTCATTTACGTTCATACATATCGCCCTCATTCATCCTCTGAAGTAATACCTTACGATGGTTCTGGAGGCTAAACAGAAAGAGAAAATGCATATTCACCAGATTTGGTGTCCTGCAAACTTCATTTGTTTTAGCAATTACAGAAGCATATTAAGGGTATTCATTTCACCACTGATGATGAACTGAAGGATACAGTGAGATCGTAAGTCAAGGAAAGATTACCACCATTCTTCACTGACAAAATGAGAACACTGGTTCACTTTTGGGAGAAATAGGTAGCTGTTAATGATGATTATAAAGAAAAATAAATGTAAGTTTTTATAGCAAATAAAAGGAACTTTTATGCCACATTTGTTTCATTTGACTACCTTTTTTTCAATTGCGAGTTATGAAATAGTGTGCATTACATTTCAGTAAGTCCTCATATTTGTTTGATTATTTAACAACCTTCAGGTACCTATTGGTGAAAAATTATGTTGGATTAAATAAAAAATGTAATTAGATTTGAGAATACATATTTTATAAATAAACATTTTATTTTAATAAAATGTATTCACCGATTACCTTTAAAAATTTATCTAATACTTATGAAAGGTTTTTAAATAAATCTACAAAAGGGCTGGCTTTAATTTCTGAAGGCCATACTTTGGCTAATTAAAACTTGCAAAAGTGATAACTATCTAATTTAAACCTTTTGAAATTTAATAAAATATCTTTTAATTATAACAAAAATTTATTAGTTAATTTATACAGCTGATTATGTTAACAAAACCAACACAGAATGTTTCACATCACTATGAGTTGTAAATACAGTCTCATACATATAAGCAAGCACATGCAATAATTTTAATAAAAAATAAATTATGTTAACATAAGAACAGAAAAAAGATGATAAAAGAAAAATGAAAACAGAATGATAAAGTTAATGTTTTATATATATATATATATATGCACAAAAAGTGAAGGTGAATTATTAATGTTATCAGATCCAACTTGAAAGAAATAATAAATTTGGATAAACTCATTTCTATTTTAAAGCAATCAGTCTATTAAAAATATTGATAAGAGATAAAAAAAAAATACAGAAAACAAAATGAAATTGACAAATATGTAGTTTAGCAACTTAATTCAGAGAATAAAATTATCAATTACTTAATTTTCTGATTTTGCATAATAAAGTGTTATTACATAAAATTTAACAAGTCCATGTTTTTAAATCAGGTTGTCAGGTTTATTAAAATTTTATTTGCCATAATAGGCAATACAATTTAAACATTTATAATCAGCTTATGCTAAATAGTAATCTATTTCTATTAATACAAAGAAATTTAACTAAATCTGGTTTGCGTTCATTCAAATGGGGAATATATAAATAAAACACAAATTTATTGTTAAAAGATTGAATTAAAATAATAAAATTTTTTTAAGCATAGAAAAAATTGAAAATTACACAATTAATGTCGGTTTTCCCATTATTTTATAATTAAATAATTGATTTCAAACTTAAACAATAACTTATACAAGATGTTACTTCATAAATTAACTTTGTCATCTAACAAAACCTAACCTCAATAAAATACTTCCAATAATCTACACATTAAAAATAAATCTGATTAAAGAAATGTATTAACGTAATGACAATTATGTGATGATGTCATTATTATAAAGACATGATGGTTAGCTATGATGATGATTCATAATCCTTTATACTTAGGGAAAGAAAGTAAAGTTGTAATGAATTTTAAGCATATGTTTATCAGTGACCTTTATTCACTGGGCTTTAATAAAAAATAAAAAAAAATATTAACATTTTAATTAAATTTTTCACTGTTTTATTATATCGCATAATTAGTGCTGTCACATACTTCAATATTATTCCAAAATAAAATATTTTCTTTTTATAATTATGATACAGTTTTAGTAATTTGTTCACCAATTTAAATGAAAATAAATTTTTACAGGAAAATGTAGATAATGGAAGTACATTTTAATACACAATAATGGAGTCTGAATCACCATAGATTTCCACTTAACTGGAAATAATAATAAACTTAATAACTGATTTGGCCAATAGAATAATAAAACATAATTTATCATCTGAGAAACATCTTTTGGTCCTTACACCATAATCAGTTTTAATTTTAAATTATTATTATTACAACTAAAATTATTGGTAATAATATTTAATGTAAAAATTAAATGACATTTTTGAATTCGAGTCTATGAATGTAAAATTAGTATAGTCATATAAATATATGAAATTTCTTTAAATGTTAGACTGAACTCAAATATGTGTGCCATTCATATTTGATGATCCAAAATTTTACATGTCTTTTTATATAATATCTAATATATCTTGCTTTTTATTTATCTCCGGGACCATCCTCCGTTAGATATTGCTTCAGAGGATGAGATGAATGACAAGTAGCATGTGAAAATGCCATGCCTGACTGGGATTTGAACCCGGGACCTCTGGATGAAAGGCCAAGATGCTACCACTCATGCCACAGAGGCCGGCAAAATTTATCTTATCTAATATTTATTATAAACTAGGAATTCTGTAAATTTATAGAACTGGTCTTCATGTATTACAGAGGGAACAAGTACTCTGGATTTAGGCAAAAATTAGATGCTAAATTTCTTTTGACCAGATAGTCAAAATGAATTCTATCTGAAGCACATAGAAATCTAGTGCTGATTAAGTAAGTATAAATTTTCAATATGCCAGTAATTACATTCAAAATTTTAGTCAAATTTTAGATCTGTGCTGAAAAATTTAGGACTACAGCTTGTTTTATAACAACTGAGAGGGTAGCAGATGTACAGAAAAGACTTTTTTTAATTATTAGTAGGGTATAAGTTTTTAGTTCTGTATCATATGGAGAGTGATGTCAATTATCAAAAATGGGGTACACTGTAAAACAGATAAAAGGAGATAAGCATCTTATAGTTGTATAAATTACTTCATGGTTATACATACAGCAGTATTAGAAACATTAGGCTGAATGTACAGTTCAGAAACCTAATAAGTATAAAATTTTATATTTTATTTTATTAACCTAAAATTTCTCCTACTTTCAGATGTATTACGATATCAAATTTCAAATCACAAGTATTAATCTCTTTAATGGGAATTCCATCATTAAAAATATATCTTTGATACAATTTTATTTTTTTAATCAAAATTTCATGTTATTCACTTAAATTTGTATTAATAATTTTATTTATTTTGAATACCCTTATAATTACAATTTTCTAGAGATTATGTGAAGAATTTTAAAAGAATTCTATAAAATAATTTATGTACAGGATAAAATTTATTTATTAAAGATAATTTTGTATACATTAAGAGATTTTTCAAAATTTTATATACTCCTTTTATATTTTCAAGTCAATGTCTGAAAACGTAAAGTATGTTTAAAACTCTCTCAGCACATGATCATATGCAGTATTTACTTAATTTTATTATTTTTATGTTATATATTTTTACATTTATTTGTCATTATATTATTTATTTTATATGTAATATTTTTATATTATTGTACGGGAGAAAATATAAAAAACTCTACTAGAGAAAATTCTGTACAATTCATATGATACTAATTCTAAATTGATGTGAAAACTTCAAAACATGAAGACTAATTAAAAATCTACAGAATATATCACAATACTGCCTTGATGAACGATCGGTTGATCATTCATAATTTTTTATAATCTACACAAGTTATGTTATTCTACAATAATTTTTCAGGTTTTTGATATTTAGTACAATAAATTACAAAGGTTATACAATACAAGTAGCAAAGGTGTATAGTATTCTTTTCAAAATTGGAAATACTGGTTCAAAATCAGTAACTTCTTTCCAAATTCAATTCTATAAATACCTCGATCAGATTTTGTAATTTTTTATAACTGATGAAGGCATAATTAAATCACTGGACATTAATTGTAAGCTATTTTAACACATTTTACTAATATGTGTATAAATCAATATAATGTAATTTATACATTCACATAAACTACGGCATTTATAAAAAAAAATATATTTGAAAACCGTGAACTATAGCGTACACATATTCACAGAGGTAATGTCACTGATAAATAAATAAACAATTAAAAGATGTAAGACAGTTTTACATTCTATTTATCAGCAATCATAAATTTAAACAATCATGCAAAAATAAAATATTTAAAGAATTATTTTCTTACGTAAAAATGTCATATGAAATATGACTTTCGTTTTCTTCTCTTACACCAACGCATTCAAAAAAACCAGCATCTTTTGGTGATAAATTCATTAATATAAATCCTTCTCTTTGTGTAAAATTTAAATATAGTCCATTTTCAGTTCTCCCAAGCGCCATCTTTTGCAAGCCATAGCATAACACCCATAATTATTAGTAAGCAATGATATCAATCACCAATGATTTTTTTATATTATAGATAAATATGACATTACGTTCCAAACTGTATTATCTCAATAACAAATGACTATCTATAAATGCTGTTCTTGGTTAAAAAGCTGTGCAAAACATTAATCAGTATGGTTTTTTTTTTTATAATAAGTCCTACAGATTCAATGAAATATAGGAAGAATAACAAAAAAAATATTTTTAATCATTATGCAATCATACTATTGCTTCACTTTTTTTCTTGATGATACTGCCACATAAGCTTGAAACTTGTGCATGGTATATGGAATTTTGTAGCATATGAAAAATACCATGCCTGACCGGGATTTAAACCCGGGATCCAGATGAAAGGTCGAGATGCTACAACTTGCACCATGGAGGCCGGCATTATTATTTTATAATTACAATATTAATGATATAAAGAAAAGAATTCATCAAAATATGAAATACACAGAATATATTATCAATTAGAAATTTGTAAAAAAATCATTTAAAACAATTACATCAATTGTTCATAAGAGGGTTATCCCAAAACTGACTCCCAGTTGATTAGTTAAAAAAATGTTAAAAAAATGTTATTTTAAGTTACCTATATATTTACATTACTTCTCCATGTTCAAAGACTTTTCAGATCCTTGTCAAAGAACTCTGGTGCTGGTATACAAAGACACACCTTCATATTAGAGAGAAACAGTAAGACTAGATGGAGAATCTTGAAAAAAATATACTGTCTGAGCCACTTAAGTAAAGTCTTTATAAGATAGGCCACATTTTAGATTGACCTCCAAAAAGTTTCTCTAGTGTTTTACAATAGAATTTTAAACATTATTATTGTTTCAGGTACCTTGAATTCTATTAAAAAAGTTTCCTTACAGTCCCAAAACAATATGGATATTAACTTGATATTTTTTTTTAAATTTGCACAGGATAGTACATCTCCAACTTTTTATCATTCATAAAATTATTATCATATAAATGATATAGTTAACACTGGATCTTGCTGATGTTGCATTCTTCCATTTGCAAATGTGAAACACAGTATACTCTGTACTCCTTGCAGGTAATGAGAGTAATAATTTCATGTCTTTTCTACTATATTACTGCTATCAAATGAACTGTACCGGAAGAAGCTATATATAATGAGTTCACTATATGGGTGACATCCTACGTAGAGTTTGTCATTCTATAGAAACTAAAAAATAATATCTTGAATTTAAGACGTATGAATGTTGACGAAACTTAAGGGACTTATTCAGTTCATCAAAATAAAAAAAAAGTTCATATGGATAAATGCCCTACCTTGCTTCACCATCCCTCTGACCAGCATTTAGTGTTTTTTCAATAGAAATTTATATCTTAATAACCGATCAAAACATTTTAATGACATTAAATGTAGATTTATCCAACTACATCTTCTACAAAAAAATAAATTTGAAAATTCTATCATTAAAAATTCCAAAAGGCAAGACATTTTATCTTTTTAATCAGTAATAGCTATCCAAATATTAATTTTATTGAAAGTGTTAAGCCTTTCATTGTGAACAAAATTACATCTTATTTATTTAAATCTATAAAAAAAACAACTGTATGACTGAAATTTTTAAATTTAAAAATTCTTCAGTCAGATAGTTTTGTACCCGTTTTCAATTTCTTCACTAATTAAATTTAAATAATTATTAATAATTTTATTAGTAATACTAAGAGATGCCTCACAGATAAACCCTGTTTCCTTTCATAATAAATAATACCAGTACTCCAAATGAAAGACAAAGAAGCTAACAATCTGCCACAGAGATAAAATTATAAATGAAGGATGTATATTCTTTTTCTCACATGAATATCTGGTTACAGAGAACTACTTTTTTCAAGGAAAATGTTGTTGATGAACATAGTTCTTATAATTAAAGTATATAAATTACATATGTACAGAGATATTCAGATATCTTTGGGCTGAAATTAAATTTTTAAACTGTTTGCAACAAAAAACTGTTGAGTATGTTGCTTGTTGTATACATAGGTGAGCTTGAGAAATATACTGTAATGATTACTTTAATGTCCCATCTAATTACACACATGGAAATTCTAATCAGGCTATTAATATTATAGGATTAGAGGGTGAAGTTGTCAGAAAACGCAATGAAATCATTGCACTGAATTGTTCTACAAATTCCTAACGTTTCATGTTATATGCTATAGATCTCCAGCTAAGCCATGGTTGCAGTTAAAAATTCTTACTGGAATATAACACATCACAGTTCCAGTGAAATGATCATAGTGCTTCAAGAGTTCTTCAATGATTGGTTAATTTAGTAATGTGTCTTTGACCCTCATGTTCCTTGGACTTGTCTTCTACAAAATTATTTCTAAAGGCCTATCTTATAACTAATTTATCAACACAAATAATTCTAGAAAATTTCAGAATTTACATGAAAAATATAATCCATTCTCTTCACGAATATCCTAGTCAACATACTGAAAAGTACCTGTAAACATATAACATCAGGTGGATTTAAGTGTAAGACAAAATAGGGAACAATTTCAGCATCTTTTGTGATGGTAATTTGAAAATTATTCCAACGTACAGAACTTGTTAAATAAACAACTTTTTAAACAATTAAATCTTTTAAATTGAAATTTATTACTTATACGAGTTAGAAAATATCTAAATCACCTTGTAGTACATAAACAAAAATATTTAGTAAACATAATGGTCAAAAGCTAATCTGTCTAAATGAAAAGTTGTATTCAGAGGATTTATTTGATGAATTCCTTTCTTGATTAAAAAAACACATTGTAAAATATATTAAAAGGACGCACTGCACAAACAATCTATACTATTTTATTTTATTTATCAAATTCGTCAGTTAGAAATACCAAAAACATGCATTTGTTCACAAATATAACATATATAATGAAGTAAGAATAATGTGATTTGAATTATTGTAAAATTATAAATTTTCATATACAACTTTAATGGATTAATGCAGTTTGGAAAGTATTTTACTTAAATTAGAATATATGTAAATGATAGGATTAACATGAAGGTCACCTATATATTAGTATTGGAAATTATCAATGGTGCATTGTTTTATAAGTTTTTTTGTTATTTTCCCTATAAAACCTAAGTGTTTCAATAATATTAAAACAGTAATAATAATAAATAATTGAACATGCAATTATTTTTTGAGATGTGCAATCTACTCCATGATAATTCCTTGAAATTGGTTACAGGTATAACAACCTTTGAGTGATCAGATTGCTAATCATCAGATCTGTCGTATAGGATTTAGAGAGGAGTGGATATCTAAGATATTTGATCGATAATATAATGCTATTTACTGCTCAGAGGTTATTATCAATGTGACTGTATAATCCTTAGGCACTTCAATATTTTTCTGAGACTATAGGTTTCGTCGTGTAAGGATTATCCATAATAAAAGTTACGCGCTGACTAATATAAAAGAAAAGATATTTAATAATGAATATCCTCTACTACAAATATCAGCCTGAGGCAGTTATTGAAATAGTCAAATACAAATACTGGAATAGTATTATTATCATAGATAACACTTTTCAATATAACACTTTTTTTATTGTATATAAATAAGGAGGCTGATATCACATACCTTTTGACAAAATGATCCCAGCTTACTAAGAACAGAAAAAAGCTTGTGATTAACAGTGTTTAAATGCTGGTAGTTAGTTAGAAGAAGAAATAAAACAGATGTGGGGATGGTAACAGGTTATGTGGTTGTTCCAGTTGTTATAGAAACCACAGGAAAATTGTCTAAAGGTTGACATAAATCTCTTTCACAACGACATCTTCATATGCATAGGATTTGCATAAATAAGAGGAGTCATATGCATAAAGAGTTGTGGATTGAAACCTTTATCATTATACATTAGAAACCCAAACAATACAATTAAACTAAATTAATAGAATACAGATAGGTTCAAACAATCTTGGATCAGTTATCTGCCCTTATAACGATCATTTTTTTTCATTATCCTTTATTAAATGTTAGAATTTTGAAATCTGTATCATTCAGAGTTTTAAAATATATTAAAATATTTAAAAATCAACTAGAGTACACTTTATTTAAGGTAAATATTATAAAAACTTTCCTCTAAATTAAGTTTCTTAAGAACTCTGAAGAAACGTAACTTCATATAAAAACATTTTTTATAATTTTTGCCTTATAAGTGTAGAATAGTCAATTTTTTTTTACTTCTTTGTACAGTTTATAAATTCAAAAAGGAAAGAAACTTCTATTAATTAATTATAAAATTTTCTAAAAAGGATATCTAAGAAAAGAACTGTGCATGCCATACTACATTCCAGTAACATGTGTATTGGTATCATGGATTATAATAGAGAAGAACCGAAACATAATTTAGACTAAAGAAATGAAATTCCAATGAAAACCATAAGTAAAATAAAAAGAGAATAAAGAGGGACTTAACAATAAAAACTTTCAGAAAGAAAATTGGAAAAAGTTTAGTGAAATGTTTCGATCATGTCAAGTGATTGGAGTAGAGGAAATTTCTAAGGCATAACAGGTGTCAAAATGGAAATGAAGAATAATTTTACCAAAGAAGTGATAAATAAAAAATCAGCATTTGAGAAGAAACGAAGAGAAATAAATCAACACATCAGTAACACGCAAATCCATTAAATTGGATTATTATTACTGGATTAACAGTAACCAGATAAATATACATATATGTATTTTTTAATCCATCATTTCCTCCAGTTTATCACTCCTTTAGCTTCATATATGTTTTATTACCAGAGTTCTACTGTATCCAATACCTTTACACATTTGTGTAGAATTAAGGGAGAATACAGCACAACAATGTTTTATATGAAATATACAATTCAAATTGTAACAACTAATTTACCAATAAATATTTGAGTTAGCTGACTATCATTTTTATATTTCTTGATTTCACTATTGTTCTACTAAGAAAGAAAAGTTTATATGTATTGTGATTTTTTTATCACAATATATAAATCATAATAAAATAGTCAGATTTTCACAACTTTCTTAACATGATCTCTGTATATTTGGATGATATTTACAACATGATGAAAAAGCATATAACACAAAGAAAATTTCCATTTTTTTTTTTATCTTCGCTGCTTCATTCATTTATTGTAATTTTATTATCCAGACTGCAAAATTCTTAACTGCTTCCATTATATTTAAGTTACTTCTAATTCCATTTTATAACATTTATTTACCTATTTATTGTCTGCTTCTTTTTTTCTCCTTCTATAAATCGTGCACCAGTTTTCTGAAAGTTTTTCTTGCATTTTTTCTTATTCATAAAATTTGAATGTAAAACAAGTTTTTAATTATAGAAAGTTTATTATAATTTAATTATTTAGCTTCTTTATTTGATATTTGAAATCACATTCCAAAAAAGGGATAAAGAAAAATAAATTTAAAATATTGACATTTGTCAAGATTGATTCGAAATCTATGTTAAATTTTATTAATATTTTTAAACTAATAAGGAAGAACCAAGATGTGATTGCACATACAAATTAAATAGTTTTAAAATCCCAAGCAAAGATTCCGATGAAAATTAAATAGTAAAAAATGTTATTATAAGGTAATCCCAACAACCTATATACAAATTAGGTTAAAATTTGTATATTATAAATTATATATATTATTAATTATATAATTGTATTATAATTAAGTATAGTTGATAAAAGTGAGAATTACACTCATTTATGCAGTTAAGAGTTAGTTAAAGCAAAATATAGAAACGTTATAATTGATTAGTATGATATTACTTAATTAAACTTATCACAGTAATAAATTTACTGATACATTTTTTAGCTCAAAAACTTACTTTACAGTTAAAATGAACACTTTATTGCGATTTAAGAGGAACAGATACAACTTTTTATTAGTATTAAATAGTATTAATTTTTATTAACTGCCAACAGTAACATAAAAAAGAGTGAGTCGCTTTCTGAATTAAATACTTATCTTAGGTCCCATTTGGTTCCATAGTATTTATTCTTTGTAATAAAATTACTACAGAATATTTACCTATGATACTTATGGTTTTATCCATGATGTTCAGTAATGAAAATTATTTAGAAATGTTAACTTTTTAAACAACAAATCGAACCAAATCTATTAATTACATGGTTTTAAAAAACTTATATCATTTACAGCACCTTAAACCACTGACTTCAGATAAACCACTACCTTAAATATAATAGAATGAAATCTCATCACACCTGTGTCTACTAAAGACCACAAAAAACTCAATACTATAAAATATTTAGCGTGCACAAACAGATATCCCACACTTCTACATAAAATAAATAAACAAACAAAAAATACGTCAAATAAACCAAGAATTACAGAAAATCTCACAAATTTAAAAAATCTGCTGATTATCCAGAAGACCTCTTTGCAATAATCAAAAATCTTGATAATTGGGAATTTTTTTTTTTGTTTAACCTCTGGGTCCATCGTTAGGCATGCTTCAGAGGATGAGATGAATGATTTGTAGCGTATGTGAAAATGCCATGCCTGACTGGGGTTCGAACCTGAGACCTCCGGATGAAAGGCCGAGACGCTGTCACTTGGATAATTAAAAAAAGTTTACCTACCAGACTTATAATTCTAATGTTTAATGCATACCCTACATAATAAAAGTAAAAAATAAAAAATATATATATCCCTAACTTAAATTAAAAAAGATACTCAAACCATGTATGCAACGTATAAAAAAAACTGATACAGTAATTTGTTAAAAAAATCCAGTGGGTAGAAATTTACAAATAAAGAATCTAAATTTACAAAAATGATCTAAAACGAATTAAAATTTACCATCTTAGTGTTTTATAAAAAATGGCATTTAAAAACCTTATTACAAAATTTATAAAAAAACATATTGAAGAGAATTTCTTAAAAATGACAAAAAATTATAGAACGTTTAATAGGATAAAACTTAGCGAGAGTCAATAACTGAAACATATTTTAAAAAATAACTATTTTTTCTTTAAAAAGATATATTATCTGTTCCTGCTTTAATATTTTTTTATGAGTTACAAGATCACGCAATTATTTTAAACTATGAAACTACACAGAATTACTTGTTTTTATTGCTTCAATCAGTCATAGTAATAGAAAAACATTTATGATCTCTTTCGTTTGATGACCATGAGATGCAAGTCAATATCATTACATCATAGTTTGTGCTTGAGACTAATTAATGTTTCCATCAATCTTTAAAAAAAAATTATTTATAATTAATTTAACAAAGGCCTTTATTTATGAATGTTTTGTGCTACACGAATTGTGAAAAAGTAAATTAAAACAAAAGATAGATAACAATACATTTCCTTTTGAAGCAAAGTTTTATTTGAATATAATTTAGATCTTTTAAACAGTGTATTAATTTTTTTTTAATTTCCTAATGCAGATGTAAGCTGTCAAAATAGTAGGACATCCAGAAAATGGCATTTGGATATTCAGTCTCACATTTTACATAATATAGCCTTCAAAATAAAAACAAAAATTACACACAGAAAAAAATCATCAAAAAACACAATGCTCCTAGAATCTTAACTGACTGAACAATTTTCTATATTGGTCAAACAAGACGTAACTTCAAACAAAGACAGAATGAATAAATACTTTAAAAGCCATCCTCCATAACTTCAAAGAGTCTATTTCACAGATACAAATCACAAATCCATTAAAATTGATAACAATCAATATATGCATACAAAAAAAAAATATATATTAAGATCTCAAAAATTATATAAGACAATGATATAATAAATGAAGAAACAAAATTTCTCATCACATTTTGAGTTCATGTCTACTTTATCTCAATTAAACCTACATTAATAACATCCATCATCTGATTCCAGAATAACAACACAAGCACTAATGGTCGCAGAGAATGAAAGCATTATAATGTTAAAATTTAATAATTTTGGTTCGATTTTTTGTTTAATTTGTTAATACGAGGGTTATTTTTTTTTCAAGGTCTGATCGTTTGCGAAATAAAATCCTGCACAAAAATCGGATGAACCTTTGCACATATGTGTTGCGCAGCGTCTCTAGTATAGCCTTCAATCACACCGCATCAGTAAAACCTTCAATCACTGCATTTAGTTCTGAACACGCAGATAGCACGTAAACATATCTACAACAATAGTATCTCCTGCCAAGTGTGAAAGTGCGTGTAGTAATTCGATTTCTTCAGGCTGAGGGGTATAATGCGGCTGAAATTCATCGACAAATAAGTAATGTGTATACTTCAATGAGTGACAGCAAAGTGCAACAATGGTGCAGGAACTTTAAAGCAGATGTTCATGATGCAGGCAGTCAGGGAAGGAAGCGAGTGTCAACCGATGATCTCGTTGAGCAACTGGATGAGGCAATTCGAGAAAATCTTCAGTTCTCAATTTCTGTATTGAGTGATTTGTTTCCTGAAATTTCAAGGTCAGCTCTCTACACCAATGTGAGTGAGAGACTTCAGTACCGAAAACTGTGTGCAAGATGGGTTCCCAAGATGCTGTCCGACCATTATAAAACAATAAGAATGGCCGCCTCCCTAACATTTCTCCAGCGCTACCACAATGAAGGAGAAGATTTTTTGAACAAAATTGTCACAGGAGATATGACATGGGTCCATTTCGAAACTGAAGAAACGAAAGAACAATCCAAACAGTGTATGCATTCTCATTCCCCCAGTAAACCATAGAAGTTCAAGGGAACCTTCTCCAACAGAAAGTGTATGGCTACTGTGTTCTGGCACCGGAATGGAGTTCTCTTGGTGGAATTCACGTGGCACGACCATCACTACAGCCTCATACTGCGTGACTCTTCAACGTCTAAAGCGGAGAGGAATGTTGTCATCAGGCATTGTCTTTCTCCATGACAATGCTCGGCCGCACACTGCAGCTGTAACAAAGAAGCTCCTGCAGCGGTTTCGTTGGGAAGTGTTTGATCACCCACCATAGAGCCCGAACTTGGCTCCATCCGATTTTCACCTCTTTGCTCACATGAAACGCTGGCTAGGAGGACAACATTTTGGCACAGACATCAAGGTGCAGACCAGCGTAGAAACATGGCTGAAAACACAGGCAGCTCCGTTCTATGACGAGGGTATTGGAAAGTTGGTACCACGCTACAACAGATGTCTAAATCGGAATGGCAACTATGTAGAAAAATAATGTAACTATGTAAGTACTTGTTACAAATAAAAAATTTTTTATTTTCACTGTGGTTTTAATTTCATGACCGATCGGACCTTGAAAAAAAAATAACCCTCGTAGTTTTAAGTAAGTTATGGTTCCATCGTGAATCATTTGACATACTCAAGATGAGAATAATCTTTATTTCAATGGCAGTTTGACAATAATACACACACGTATAAGCTTCTATTAAATTATAATACTTTTTTACATTTTTATGGGCTTAATTTATGAGGAAAATAAGTTTTCTTATCACTATGTTTCTTTTTTCAACATAGGAAAGAAGCAAATAACTTTAATGTTAAATGTGTAATGTTTTATATATATATATATATATATATATATATATAATTCCAATATTATACTTTATATTTATTTTAAAATTATATTTATAATTCCAATATTAATAGTGGTTACAATGCACAGAATAAAAAACCATTATTAGTTATGTAAAGCTAATAGATATGTATGTCAGCTTATTAAATCTGAATTGTATAGCATATTATTTTCTATAAAAAACACCCTAAAGCAAGTTACAGAGCTTTAAACATGTCAATATATTTTTTTTTATTTTTAAAAGTAACAATTATTATCAGCAATCATGTAAAGAAAGCTTCATGCAAGATTAGAAACTTTGCAACACCCCAAAAGCAAATTATTTTGTTGTAAAAATAATTACTGCTAAAAAAAAAAAAAACAAATAACAATTATAGATAAACAAAGCTATTTAAGAAAATTAAAAGAAGTATTAAATTTAATTTGACATTTTATAAGTTACAGTAATAATTTTATTATTTAAAAAAGTTCTTATAAAGTATATTTACTGTACTTTATAACTTGTACATTTTTATGTACTTATTTCATACTGATGAACTTTTAATGAAACTGAATGTTAGTTTAATAATTATTTTTAAATTCTACAAAACAAACATCTGAATAACTTGAAACATTACCAACACATATTTAACCCAAGTATACAAAATTATAATTAATATGACTTACCTTAGCAGAACTCACTAATTTCTGTGTATAAATATTCACAAATTTAATCACTGCTTTTCATGTATTAATTACAATTATAAACTAACATAATTATATGACTGAAACAGTCATTCAATAATTAGAAACAAATGACTGTAAAAAATTATTATTATTATTTTTTCACTGAAAAAGAAACTAACACTGTTTTATAACATAATTCCCTGTTACATTTAGGCACTTCTTATCTTTTTTTGAGCTTTCTTACTGCACTATTAAGGAACTGTTCCTTGATGTCTGAGCCATTCTTGTACAGCTTACTGTTCTCAAACTCAGTACCATGTAAAAACTCTCTTTGACAGGCCCAAACAAGAAGTACGAGATTGGGGCTGTAAGATGGATATAACACCTCCTGACCTGACTTTTGAATAACTACCTGTGTCTTTTGGGTGGTAAAAGGCTTTTTATCACTTAAAAGCAATATACTTTCTCTAAGGTGGTAATTCTTCTGAATTCGGAAGAATTACAATTTTTGAGAAAGAACCACCTAATTGGTGTAACCTTATTTTTTTTTTGTCTTCAGTCATTTGACTGGTTTGATGCAGCTCTCCAAGATTCCCTATCTAGTACTAGTCGTTTCATTTTGGTAAACCCCCTAAATCCTACATCCCTGCTTTGTTTTACATATTCCAAACATTGCCTGCCTACACAATTTTTTCCTTCTACCTGTCCCTCCAATATTAAAGGGACTATACCAGGATGTCTTAATATGTGGCCTATAAGGCTGTCTCTTCTTTTAGCTATATTTTTCCAAATGCTTCTTTCTTCATCTATTTGACGCAACACCTCTTAATTTGTCACTTTATCCACCCATCTGATTTTTAACATTCTCCTACAGCACCACATTTTAAAAGCTTTTAATCTTTTCTTCTCAGATACTCCGATTGCCCAAGTTTCACTTCCATATAAAGCGACACTCCAAACATATACTTTCAAAAATCTTTTCCTGACATTTAAATTAATTTTTGATGTAAACAAATTATATTTCTGACTGAAGGCTCATTTCATCTGTGCTATTCGACATTTTATATCGCTTCTGCTTCGTTCATCTTTAGTAATTCTACTTCCCAAATAACAAAATTCTTCTACCTCCATAATCTTTTCTCCTCCTATTTTCACATTCAGTGGTCCATCTTTGTTATCTCTACTACATTTCATTACTTTCGTTTTGTTCCTCTTTAGTTTCATGCGATAGTTCTTGCGTAGGACTTCATCCATGCCATTCATTGTTTCTTCTAAATCCTTTTTACTCTCGTCTAGAATTACTATATCATCAGCAAATCGTATCATCTTTATCTTTTCACCTTGTACTGTTACTCCGAATCTAAATTGTTCTTTAACATCATGTATTGTTCTTTAACTGCTAGTTCCATGTAAAGATTAGAAAGTAACTGGGATAGGGAACATCCTTGTCGGACTCCCTTTCTTATTACGGCTTCTTTCTTATGTTCTTCAATTATTACTGTTGCTGTTTGGTTCCTGTAAATGTTAGCAATTGTTCTTCTATCTCTGTATTTAAATCCTAATTTTTTTAAAATGCTGAATATTTTATTCCAGTCTACATTATCGAATGCCTTTTCTAGGTCTATAAATGCCAAGTATGTTGGTTTGTTTTTCTTTAATTTTCCTTCTAATATTAATCTGAGGCCTAAAATTGCTTCACTTGTCCCTATACTTTTCCTGAATAAGGAAAACCCCTTAAAACCCCTGGGTTTCATTTTATTTTCTAGTACGTCAAATAGTACAATTTGTTGATTGTTCCCAACAGTTGTAATAAATTAGGCCTTTATAGTTAATAAACACTGTTTATCATCACTTTATTACCTGATGCATAGGTCTTTAATAACTTTTTCAAAAGTTATTATGCGACCTAAAAAAGCATTACTTTCCCTTACAACTGTTGTTTAAGTTCCATAAGAATGTGAGTTCAGGTGTCTGTGATCGAGTCAATTGTCTCAGAATCTATAATACTCGCACTAAAAATTTTAACAATTTCCAAAATTTTTATTTGTCTGTCTTCACAAATAAAATCATTAATCCAAATATATAGTCTCCATGGTGTGCAATAAAAAGTTTTCATTGTTTCATAAAAGCAAGGCTGAATATTTTTTGGTTGGAGCATAGCCACTTATCTACCATCAACTTTATCTATTAACTTGCCTTTTATATAAGTTTAAATACGTGAAATCACCAGGGGGAAGATCTGATGAACATGACAAAATACTGAAAAGACGTTTATTGAATGGTTGATTTTTCAGTGATTACAGATTATAATCATTGATAAAAGTTACCAAAGGGATTTAATGCGAATAAAACATCCAAATTATAATTAAAATTACATGTAGTTCATCTCAAAAATTATAATTATTTTGTTTCATTTTAAGTCTGAAGAAATCATTAATTAAAAAAATAATTTTAAAATCTATTGATCACAGAATGATTTAAATATTTTTGGGATTTATATTCATTGTTTATCAATTTATATTTTCATCTCCATTTTCTAATATCGTTGTAAAATAAACTGATGAAAACAATTAAATATACAACAAAAAAAATCAAAATATGATAAAAAACTTACTGGTTGCTCGTCTTTTTTCAGTGTTACATTAACATCTGGTGATGTAGGTCTGCACGCTATTACCAAACTTTTATACTGATGCTGATTTAACATGACCAATGATTCATTAACAGCTAACAAATGTTCATCATCTGATAACATAAAATAAAGAAAAAGAGTTTTTATTCATTTTAAGTAATATTAAGAAACAGCAGCATATTTAAACAAGACAAATTCAAAGAAAACAAATAAATAATATAAAACTACCTAAACATATTTAATAATGAAGTAATCCCAAAAGCAACTTAATATTAACTGGAACGATTAATATAAATATTTTTACGGATCTAATATTATTTAAGTACATTATACAAATTACAACAAACAAAATGTTAAAAGTTCATGTATTCTCCACCGACTATGTTTCAAAGTTAAGGATTTTTTCCATGATACATAAATTAATTTTCAGATTTGCATAGATTAATTAAAATATAGAATTTATGTATAAAAATTTATCATTGTTATTTTCATTCAGAAAACGGAAAACTGCATTCTTGCTTAATTAAAGAAAAGGGAAAAAAAATTGTTACAGAAGTAATCTATAAATAAATTAATCTTCTATTTCGATTAGTACACAATAATAGATTATATAGATAACATTAGGAATGAATAGGAAATGCCACTCCAGAGATAAAAAAAGAACTTCCCCAACGCTATCTGGATGGATCAAAAGAAACTATAATAAATCTTGATCAAACACCTATCACACAATATATAATTACAAGCGATGTAATTAAAATTCATATTCATTATTTAAAATATAAATATAAAAAATAATGTTAATGTATATACAAAAAGAAAGTGAATGTAAAATATTATAATAAAATAATTCACTGTTCAGAAGGCGTTAATGAAAATTATTTGAGCACATACTTATACACACGTTGAATGGGAACAAAAATTAGAAATTAAAAAAACATTTTAATTAGTTTTATTTAAAAATTCATTGACAAGGGTAATAGAGTTTTTGTAAGAGAAGATCTTTTAACTGGATGTTAAATAAACTGCTGGGAAAAGTCTTTAAATGGCTTGGAAATTTACTAAACAGCACAGAAGCATAATAAGATCCTCTCTCGTAAGCCAGAAAATTGTGCTACGTTAAAAGAAAACAGTTATGTTGCTTGATTTATTCCTTTTATAAGATAAAGTGACTATTCTTTTTGGAAAAATTACACGTTTATAAATATAAAATCTAAGATAAGTTAACATTTAAATTTTTTTAGATAATGGTCTAAATAATTCATACTTATGGACACCAAACAATGCTTTTGACAGCCTATTTTTGTATTTTGAAAATTCATTCAACTTTTTGGAGGAGCGCCAAGAGATGATATTATACTTTAGATAGAATTAAATGTAAGCATAACAAATATTTAATAATGATGATGAGCTTGGTTTTTTATTAAAATGGTTCAAGGCAAATCTGTACAGTTTGATCATCTCACAAGAATTTTAAATCTAACAGAATACCCAGAAATTTTGCTTCATAGACAACAGAAATACTACTGTTATCATTAATGGCAATTCTATCCATGTGATTAGCAATGTTATTGATATTTAAGTACCACAATAACCCACCGGGTTGGTCTAGTGGTGAACATGTCTTCCCAAATCAGCTGATTTGGAAGTCAAGAGTTCCAGTGTTCAAGTCCTAATAAAGCTAGTTATTTTTACACGGATTTGAATACTAGATCGTGGATACCAGTCTTCTTTGCTGGTTGAATTTCAATTAACCACACATCTCAGGAATGGTCGAACTGAGACTGTACAAGACTACACTTCATTTACACTCACACATATCCTCATTCATCCTCAAGTATTATCTCAACAGTAGTTACCAGAGGCTAAACTGGAAAAAGAAAGAGTACCACAATACATAATTAAAGTTAGATGGTTAAAATCTACCCAGTGAATATTTTTTTGAACTGTTAATGTAAAATTTTCCGACTTTTAAATAATTATTTTCAGATATAGATAAAAAAATCAAATTCAGTCGTGTCTGACCCTTAGAAATTCCATAGGTGTTGATGTTTTTGCCAATGGAATTTTCCTGGTAGGTTTTACAGGTGGTTTGCCATTGCCTTCCCAATATGGTTAATTGAAACCCAACCACCAAAGAACACTGGTATCCATAGTCTAGTACTCAAATCATACAAAAGTAACTGCCTTTACAAGGTCCCAAACCTTAGAACTCTTGACTTCAAAAATCAACTGATTTTGCAAGTAGTTTCACCACTAGAGTAACCTATTATCTGCAAAGAAGGTATCAATGAATCGTTCAATATTTTAAGGTAGATTATGAATAAACAATAAGAAAAACAACGCATTCCACATTCCACATATGGAAGTGAAGATCTACATTTTTCATTCATACGAAAAGATGAAATTTCAACTGTCCTGTTTATGGTATGACTATTTATTTATATATTTATTTGTTTATTTATGACAGGTATGAATACATTAAATTGTAGGAAGCTCCTCTGATGCCATAGCTACTAATTTTTTCCATTAATAAAAAATATGGAACTTAATCAAATATCTTATTAAGATTTCAAAGAACCCTCTAAAAAGTAAAAAATAAGAATTAAATCAAAGTGAGAATTTTAAACAAAAAAATATAAAAATGCATTGAAAGTAAAAAATAAATTATATAAATATCTAATAAATAACCAGTAAATAAATGTAATAATTATTAAATTTTAAAATTAAAAGTAATGAAAATATTTAGTTAAATAAAAGCGTGGCGCAGTTTTTATAACAATGTTTTCGAATAAGTATTTATAGACATTTTCTGTATTTTAAAGTATATTTTTTGTTTAATGAGGTTGTTTAGTATTTATTTATCTGTAATAAAATAACTCAAGTTTTAATTCTTTGATGGTTCAAATTTTGCACTGAGACGACCTTTAAGGATTAATAAGATTAAAAATAAAAATTAAATTTAGAAATCTTGCACAAAGTTGTTATTAATTTTGACCTTAATCTGAAAAATTATTAATTATTATCATTATTATTATTGTAATCGTAATTATGAATTCGTTAAATAAAAATTCATAATTAATTAAAATGAAACTTTTAGCGGAAAGAGTGCGTTCAATTTGGCTTAGATTACAAGCAGAATTCGAAGATGAACTTCAACTACGTGAGAACAGGTACAAAGAAAGTGAGTGGATGCATTTTCCCAGATTGTTACTAGTTTCCCAGCTAGTCAGTCTTAACTAGAAAGGTTCCATCAGACCTTTCCGCCTCCTCGCATCATTATTGAAAATGAAAATAAAGATTAATTATTATAAAAAAAAAATGTTGTGTTGTTTTAAATAAAGTATAAACACTGTGCCACGCTTTTATTTAACTAAATATTTTCATTATTTTTAATTTTAAAATTTAATAATTATTACATTTATTTGTTGGTTATTTATTAGATATTTATATAATTTATTTTTTACTTTTCAGTGCATTTTTATATTTGTTAATATATTATATTTTTTTATTTAAAATTCTCAATTTGATTTAATTCTTATTTTTTACTTTTTAAAATTTTTCTAATTTGTTTCCTTTTTTTATTAATGTTAAGATTAATATTAGTTAAATAAAAGCTTTTTTAAAAAATAATTTTTTATATGTAATCAAATATATTTTTGTAATTTTTTTTTTGTATTTTTTTCTGTAATTACCTTAGATATTTCCAGAGCAGTAAATAAAAGTCAGAATTTAAAAAAATATTGCTATCAAGATCTTTTTGGAGATTTTTTTCACCATTCTTAAAAAGGAAAACTGGATAAAGAGATTTTGTATTTTCAAAATCTGAGATACATTTAAATTGGTACATTTAAATCCTTAAAAGATAAAAATATTCCTAAAATTAAAAATTCATTGTTTACTAGTTCAACAAATGAATTTTTATGTTAATTTGAAGTAACAATAATTAAAAATTGAAAAACTAACCTTTAACATAAACATAATAGCTTGCCGTATCATTAGAATCATTGATACCGGCTGGATGGCACATAAAGTATCCGGTATCCATGTAAAATGGCTTTTGTAACTTCAATTTTGAGGAATAAACGCTTCCAGTAAATTCATCATTAGTCATTAGTGTTTACATTTGATGAACGTTCCTGAAAGATAAAAAAATATATAAATTTTACAATAGATGTGTCATGTCAATATGTTTCAAAATGAAGCATACAATTAGATTAAAATAATTATAATAATACAAATCTGTATGGAATTAATTTTTTTCATCTCTTCTTCATAATCTTCTCTGTCCTTTAGCAGGTTTGACATGGCACTTTTGCCAAAATACTATCTATTCAAATTATCTTTTCTTTCCCGATTCTCTGAATCACCCACCCTTTCATATTAAACATTACTTCTTATCCTCTGGTATTATCTTCTTCTATCCTTTTCAAATGATTGTCTGCATTTAATCTTCAGCAAATTTTAAAATATAGTCTGATTATTTAATTTTTCTAAATTTAATTTGTGAAGTTTCTGTTTTCCCTCAATTATTCTATCACTGTTTAATTTCTAAGTACGTCTTACCTTTTTTACTTTGTTTACCACTTGTCTTTATTTTACTGTAAATCTCCATCCTCATTTCAAATTTTTTCTTTCAACTATTTTTCTTTAATATAATTTATAATAAATGAATTTTCCCGGACATAATTATTTAGGTCCAGGCAATCCAATCAATAACGGATCTCTAGATGATCAGATCACACAAGCATGACTTTGCCTATAAAACAGCAATAAATCAGTCATCACATACATACAGTCTATAGGTAGGGCTATTGGTGTTTTTGCAGGGGACTTCTACAGAACTGGGAATTGGCATAGTCTTTTTGGAGCAGCAGGCCTATCAGGAAAGTACTAAGTTAATTCTGTTAATGGAGGTATCATATCCTAGAATGTCTGGAAATCACATAGTGAACATGGAGATGGTTGACAAACCAGCAAAGGTAGAAAAAGTGAATAGAAAAATGCCTTATAATACCGCCGTTGATGCCTTAAACCATCAATCGCTCTATATCAAACTTCAAGATGGGGAAAAACTAGCAGATTTTCTAGGAGCATTTTAGTTAGATTACAGACAGCTTTAGGAGTAACAGTAAAACGTCAACATTAATGATAAGAGAGAAATAGATTACAGACAGTGATGGATTTCTATATAGGCTAGCTAAGCTGAAGCCTATGGCGGCAAATTTTCAAAGGCAGAAATTTTTTCCACAAAAAATGGATTATCAACTTTGCTGAATATCTTATCTCTCTACTTGTTCTCAGCACAGGGCGATCATCTCACTCCCACATCACATGGATACTAATATTGTCCCTCCTTCTTTCGAGATTCATTGCAGAGCGGGAGCACACATGGTAACAAAAGGCAGCACCGGCCACCACGTTTTTTACATAGTTGTATGTGATTATCAACCTATGTTCATATATCACAGTTCAACTAGAATCACAGAAATGTCCAAATCCATTCAAAACACACTATAATTTTATAGTATAAACTACATAATTTTATATTCTGTTGGAATGAAGTTTTTGTTGCAATTTATGTGATTCTAATATGAACGTTTGCATAACTTTCATATTTCTTATTTTATTACCCATTTTTAGGTTTTTAAGAAATATAGCACAGACGGTAATTTGGTTCAGCCTATAGGCAGCCCATTTGTAAATCCTCCACTGATTACAGAGAGAATAACAATAATGACGAAACATTTCCTTAAGAATTCCCACTGCAACTTCCGCCTTATCTCTGGTTCGAAAGGCTCACTTCTTTACCTCAGTTTTAGTATATATGCTCTGACGGATGAGTGTCACGGGCATATGGACCTCGTCGAGCGAGTATTCCAAGTCGGTGCCGTCAGACATCTCGTCTTCACTACTCTCCAGCCTCCTCGTCACCCTTCCGCAGATCAACCATACTGGTCGTCGGGGTCGCCATAGGGGACCTCGACGTCTTCCTGCTGTGTGTTGCAGGGAACTTCATGTCCATTTCCTCCACTTTCTTGGATACAGATTGCGACATCTCTGCACCGACCGAAGAATCGCGCTCTACGCCTGATTCCTGGAATCAATTTGCAGAAGAAAACGCAAGGGTGGTACCTATGCTAGCAATAGTATACAGTTTTGCCTGCAACCTCTTTGTAACTATCACTCTGAATAAAAGCTTATGGATACAAAATGGCCGACTGGATATTAACCACGTTGCCTTAAAACTGCTTAAATTACCTTAAAACTGTTATTAAACGTACCTGTTTAATCTATTACTACTAATTTAAAACTAATAATTGGCACTAAATAAGCGTTAATTGCACTTTCGTACTCGCGCTCCACGTGTTTTTGTACACTAAAAACATCTCTACCTCAAAAACTAACCAACCGATTTTGGAGGTTTTTGTATCAAAACACTCGTCTTGAACAGATCTAGCACTTGCACGCACACATACACACACACATTTCTATCACGATAAAACAAGAAAAAACACCTTAAAATCCACCTTACGAAGCGTCCGGACGCAGTACGTATCCACACCAAATCTCGGTCTCTACACATTCTAAAATCGCCTGTCCAAAAGTAGTTTTCCTCTTCCCACTGTACCTCCCTAATTCCTACTACATCTACATTTAATCTACCCATTTCCCTCTTTAAATTATCTAACCTACCAACCTGTTTTAGACTTCTAAAATTCCTTAGATATCCGAAGAGGGTACTACTTTTCCTCCGAAATATTTTAAAAAGGGAGGCATCTTTTTTACATGAAAATGCAGAGAGCTTCATTTTCTTGAAAAAAAGGTGTAGTTTTCCATTGCTTTCAGCTGTGCAGTACTCAGAAGATTGGTTGATGTTGATATGCCCATTTAAGACTTCCTGACGTATGCCTTTAACAGCTACCGAAAGAGCTGCTGTTCTCTGTCAGAAATCATTCCTTAGTCTGGCTCTCAACAGATACCACTGCAATATGGTTGCACATTTGGTCCAGCTACTCTGAATCACTGAGTATTCAAACCTCCTCACCATCAGCAAGGTCATATGCTTCATAGAGGGAAAAATTATTATATAATGAACCAAATAGTGTTTTCTGTTGTTTTCAAACAACAACGTTCTGTCAGAAATTGTAATCGCAAGTTAGTGCTGAAACTGGAAAATAAAAAAGTTTGAATATCATTTTATGATACAATCTGTCTTCTCCAATACGACTTTTTTCTTTTTAATGAAGTAAGAAACAATTTTAATGAAATCTTTTTTCTATTTTTCTTAATTTGTACGTTGCTAATTGTTCAACTAATGAATAATAAGTAACCTCCCCATGGCCCAATGAGGTGTGGATGATATGTATGACATCTAAATGAGGTGTAGGCTTACACAGACTCAAGCCGACCATTCCTGAGACATATGGTTAATTGAACCCCAAATTTCAAAGTACACTGGTATTCACTATCTAATGGATACTACTAAAAGCTAGTAACATTTACTCGGATTTGAACATCAGAACCTTTGATTTCAAAAATCAGTTTTTAAACAATTGATTTATGACGATGATTTAACCTACACACATACACACACACACATATCTACTTTTAGAAATCCACCTTTTTAGTATTTTTATTTGATTTCCACTCAAGTTTCAAACAATTTTGGTTTATTAGCTGAAAGAAAATATCATGTAGTAATTACAGTTTGTTTACTTCGTATCAACACAAACAAGAGTTACACAATTAACAAAAATAATTTGTTATCAAGTCTTATTTCATTAAAATAGATATAGCCTTTTTGGATTACAGAGGCAAAAACAAATATGCAAACAAATAAACCATCCCCACACACTCCACCTTAAGTAATGGGTAGAATAAAGGTTTTTTACAATTACTACTGATTAGGAAAATACCACTGATGCAAATACTCGATGAGAGTAAAGTAAATTAAATCAGTATAAAACAACAGTTTTGAAAGGATTTAGTTAAGTTTTTTTTTTTTTTAATTAAGGCTGTTATTGTATAGATAATAATTTAGAATAAGCTGAGTAATTTCAAAATAAGAAAATTGATCAAAATAGTTTTTAGATGTTTAAATAAATTATTAAAAATGGAAGCAGTAGCATAATAAGGTTCTTGAGAAATGCAAGTGAATAATGTTATTTGTTAGAAATAAATAACACTTTCTTGCACTATATCAAAAATAGCAGATTCCTAAACTTAAATGTGTAGGAATGTATGAATGTTTTTTTAGTAGCTATACAGAAAGATGAAGTAGATATTATTGGAGAAAACTAATATGTATATTTATATTGCAGCCAAAGGTCCTTATTTATATATAATAAAAACTGATGACTGACTGGCACAAAGCTCTACATAAGGAGACGTACTCTCATTGAGAAAAGTTGACAAAATTTAGCCCTTTACTCGAAAAATCACAAAAGATTGCAACTGTAGTACTAATTTATTTTATAAGATCACGGTAGGAAAACTTGGAATGCATTGCAGTTGTGCCCTTAGAGAAACTGGTTTTCTAAGATCTGTTAAAAAGTATTCCATCTTCAAGAATTACAATAAAAGTATCTCAATGTTTTAGCTCTGACTAAAAGTTTGAAAAATCATATCGAATTAAAAGTACGATCCTTTTGACCCCAGATATATACTCCAGCACTTTTCTCATTGCTCAGAATATTTCTGGAGGTCTTGATTCAGAATGGCATCTAGCAGTGATGTTGCACTTTTCATAATATCCTCTTGGGTATAAAATTCCAACCCTTTCTTTATACAGAATTTTCAAATTGCAAAATACAGGAAATTTTCAAATAGAAATCATAGGAAGCTAGATAGTAAGATGCTTGGTGAACATGAGAAATCACACATTAAAGTGTGAATTTAGAAAGTTATGGGCTAGTTAGAGGAATAGACAGAGGCTTTTGGTGTTTTGAGTTTCTAATTGTACAATTACCATAGGTGCATGTTTTGTGATGAACAACACTACCATGAGGAAGATGAAGAGATCTTCAGTACTTTTGTTTTATTTTTAATATATAGTATTAAAAATCTGCTATATCACTTTTATGACTTTATTATTATGAGCAATTACAGCACAAAAATGAAGATGCAAAGTGATGGCTAGCTATCAGAATAGGTGGTTACTCCCTTATGCTGTTTGTAAATAGGAAAGAAAGTCTTCCAGCAGAATTAATAAAAGATGCAAGAAAAAGTGTCGGTCTGATGAAGGACTGATAACAAGCAGTGTGAAGCAGACATGAAGTTCTCATATTTCAAAGGCTTACTACTTTTAGACAGTTTCCACAGCTGTATCAGTGATTACATAAAAGAAAAAGAAAAAATCAAGACAAAACTTGCAATTATTACATCTGATTTTGCATCTACGTTCCAACATTGATGTTTCTTTAAATAAACAATTCAAATGTTACTTAGAAAATATTAAACTAAATGAATGGAAATAACATTCATAGCTTTAAACCCTGACTGGAAAAAATAAAAATAAAACCCTTCTGAAAAAAAAACTTGTTACAACTGTTATCCAAGAACATAATTCATTTCCCATTGAAATGAAAACAAAAATTTTCAAAAAGACCAATATTAGTATCCAGAAGACAGAACAGAAGACCGACTCAGTTGGAACACTGAAATGACAATCTAAGAGATATGAAAGAAAGCAAAAATAATGATTAAGGAAAGTATGAGAATAGATTTTTATTTTTGTAAGCTATAAAACAATTTATTTTTATTGTTTGGTAATATTTTAAAATAAACTTCATAACTAATTTTTTTATCCCGAAGAACAATATAAAAAAACCACCACTGAAAATAAAATGTATTTGTGGAAGGTAGCACAACATCTGAGTACAATAATTAGATTAATCATGTTTATGTTTTAAGAGTTCAGATACAATTTAATATCTCTTACCCTTTAAAGTTTGTGTTAATTTTCATACTTAAATATCAGGTGTTCATTAGAAACACTGAACATTGGGCAGTCAATCATTCTGCATTATGTATATGAGGAAGTAAATACTGTTGGGATAGCATTTACATCCTGCCCGCAATCAAAAGCTTAAAAAAATCATTCTAAATGTTACTTGACTTAGCCAAGAAAGAAATAATAATAATCATGACAGAAATTTACCTTTTTCTTAAATTCAGGTTCAGTTCATGTTCGCACAAGAAATGAATTGTAACGGTGCTTTTAGGTCCACCAGCATGACATGACTCTCCTGTCATTTCCAGTATGATGCGCCCATTTCTGAATTTCGGACTGTAAGAAGTTTCACTGATGGTTTTTAATTGACCGGTATTATCTTTCCAACAAACTCCTACATTTCTTTTATCAAATTACTATTAACATTTTTACATACATTTACCATATAAATTTCATTTCTTTGGCTCTGTAATTATATAATCGTTATCTGTTCTAGTTAACTCATTGAAATCAAATTCGTAATGAAAATAAGGATCATTTGTTTTACAATCATATCCTTCATTGACCTGAAAAGAAAAAATCGTAGAGTAATAATTTTTTTATCAATCTCAAAATTGTTTTTTTCTTTTCCTGACTTTTACCCAATAGCGCAAAATATGAGTAAAGTTAATTATAAATTGCACAATATGTAAAATACATGTTACAGTATAAACCTACCGGTCTGTAATTCAATAGCCTGTAATTTTGGGTAATCCAGATTGATCAAGCTGGTTGTATGAAACTTAAAATAACAATGTTGAGAAAAAATTAATAAATGGAAATACAAAAATATCTCCTTACAGAGCCTGATAAACAATTTAATCGCAAAAAGCCAGCAGTGTTACCAATTTATCAGAGTAAATTATGCTCTTTCGACTCATTTATTTGTAAAATGTTTTACATTGCAGAACTTAGGCTGATAATTTAGGCTGAGAAAAGCAAATGATATGTTTCATCTAGAATGCTATTTAAATAGGCCAATAAAGAAACCGATGAGGTTTAGAAACACTGAATACTATAATTAAAAGTAACTTTAGATTAATCTGAATTTTTGTTGACCTGAAAAAATTGTAGCTCTCAAGACTAGTTGTAAAATTTATGCTGTATTTATTGTATTCTACAAATAGATTTATATTATATCTTTATCTTACAAGATTTTTTCCAGAGTTACTTCCCACATAAAAAGAACTAAATCTTTAGTACAAATATTATTAGGAACAAAATAAAGAAATAACAAGTTAATACAAAAAGGAATCGCATATCAATTAAATTCCATTCAAGAAATTTTAATTACCACATAACGCTGTCAAAGTGCACTCATGTGCATGCATCTACAAATACTATTAAATTTTTTTAATAAAAGTACAAAGTAACCTAGTCATCTTATTATTTATTTATTTTATATAGTACTATGTTACAGAGTAACAGCACAGTGACATGATATCAAAGTATGTTGATAAAAGGGTGTGCTAGGCCGCCACTACGCTTCAGCCAGGTCTTTGATTTTGTATTCACACATTAAAAAAGAAGTGTTACACAAATTTAAATGTAGCTGCAAATACCTACCCTATAATGTTTAACAGCTCTCCTACTAATAATAGATATGTTTAGGATTAGTTAAATACAATATCTAAATGACAGATAAATGGTTTGGATAGCAATGATCTGTACAAGGTCAATGTCCAAGCCGGCGATATCAATATTTTAGTCGATTAACAATCAGTTTTATGAGTTATGGTGACCTGTTAAGATTATAATCCATTCTGTGGAGAGAGGTTACATTTTTGTAGTTAAAACTATAAACTACCTTAATAGTTGTCAGAGACTCAGTCAGCTGAAGCTGATGCCGCTCTATGTAAGGTGATTATCCCTCATACACAAGACTAACAGAGTAGAACATGTACTGTAGTCTTCTTCTGTAATAAGCATATTTCCATTAAAACATAAATTCAGCCAATTGTCCTACGAGAGAGTGTTACGTATTACCAAACTTTGGTAATTTATTTCTCAGTAATTCACAAAACTGATAGTTAATTGACTACAGTACCAATAATGCGGTGTGGACTTTGATCTTGAATGGGTTACCTGCTGTCCAAGTCTGTTTTCTGAAATTTACATCTTGTGTTTTGCTGATCCTAAGCACATATTAAAGTATAAAACAAATTAATGTTCATAAAATAATTGCTCAGGATTAGTAAATAAAGAGATACGGTAATATTTTCTAGATTTAAAATTAATAAAAATAATTTTGAAATAATACACATGAAACTTTATCAGGTCTGCAATCAATAAATACGAAAACAGAAACCGATTAATAATTATGTACACTTTTAAAAACCTTAGTCCACTTCTAAGATATTTATTCTTAAACTCTCTATGAATATAATTTCAAATTAACAGCAACTTTATTCAAAATGTAGTGGAAAAATAAAATCATTAAAAAAAGGTTTTCAAAAAAAAAACAAAATCATATTCAAATACATAGCCAATCATATAAAAGATCTTTGACATCACAAATTAAAATTTTAAATTAAAATAAATAAGCAAAATAAAAAAAATAATAAATCAAACATTATATAGAAAATAGGAAAACGATGAAGTAAGACATAAAATTCACAAACACAACAAGAATTAATTAAAATTAAATCACCCGAATACAAGCCGTGTTGAGTTAAAGAAAAAATTATTACTCTATAACAAGCAGAAAAAAAAAATAAAAAAAATTAAAAAAATCTCCATCTTAAAATAGAAATAATTAAACAAATTTCAGAAAATAAGTTTAATCTAGGAGGGCAAGACATATTCATAACACAAAATAAAAATTAAAAAAAACTAAGTGAAGGCAAATAATCCCAATCAAAAAAAAAAGGCCTGAAAAGACAAAAGCATGAGCAACCATAAAAGACAATGAACCAATAAATCCCAGACCAGTCATAGTAAATAATCCACAAATAACCAAACCAAAATATTTTAACAAAAAAACAACCAAATAAACAAATACTAAAAAAAAAATAACCATAATTAAATAAAAAATAATAAATATAACCTAAACAACGAATAAATCAATAATTCCCCAACTTTAATATTACACCAGCTAAAATTATAGAACCTGAAGTAAGAGCCTTCACATGAGCCCTGGGTAACCGTAAATGAAACCCAAATAAAGGAAACCTAATCAAAAAATAAAATAAAATAATAAACATCAAATAATTATTCAATAAAAAATCAAAAAATAAATAATTAAAATAACCATAAAAACTATTTAAATAAAAAATTCTGAATAAGAAGGGAAAAGAACCAAAAAAAATATAAAAAATTTTAAAAAATCCTGCACTTAGACGCTCAGACTGATACCCTCATCCAAAAATTAATAAAAATAAACGAATTAATCTACACTCAAAAAAAAAATAGAAATAAAAAAATCAATAACAATAAAATCCAAAAATAAAAAAACAAAAAATATAAAAACCTTAGACAAAAAGTCAAAATAATAATGTAAATAAACAGACAATAAAACAACAATAAAAATTCAAATACTTAAACAACAAAAAATATATGATACCCTACCAATTATAAAACAATAAGAAATAGAAATAAAAAATAATAAAAAATACACCAAAAATAAAAAAGCCCACCAAACACACAAATCAATTATTTAAAATACAAAAAAGGATTAAAGAAAACAAAAAAAATAATAAATTTTAACATAAAAGTCAATCTATCTAAGTAATCTCTTCTAGAATTACGAATTAAAAAAACCAATAAAGAAAGTCCTAAAACCCCATCACAAACCCCAAACACCAAATAGATAATCAAAAAATAATAATCAAAATCAAAATAACCCATAAATCCAAAAATAAAAAAAAAGGAATAAAGTAATAAGTATTGAATTCCTAAGAGACATAAAAGAAAATGCCTATGAACAAATAAAAAAATAAATAATTATCATAAGTAAAGTTTAAGATAGTTTAAAAAAACAATGATCTTGTAAATCATAATTTAAACAAAATTTATCTAAACAAAATCAGTAAAGAAAAAATCATCATTAGTATCCAAAACTAATATTTTATATTAAAATACTTACTGAATTTTCAAAAATACATAATTTTATCAAATATTATTCTATCCCCAATATTAAAACACCCCATGTCACTAGGATCAATACTAATTTTCCAAACACCCTTAATGTGTAGAAACGATTCCACAATAATTAAATCATCATGATACCTTTACATTGTATTTTTAACAACAGTAGGACTAATAATTATATTCATATACATAGCAAGAATCGCATCAAATGAAAAATTTAAACCGAGAATAAATTTTTTTTCAATTTGATTGATATCAATATTAACAACTATTATAGTGAGTAAACTAGACCCGACCGTAGAAACAGTTATTAAATTAAATGAAACAAAGGAAATAATAACCGAATTAACTGAAGAAAAATCAACGAGAAAACTTTTTAGAATATATAAAATAAATATTACACTAACAATAATAATAATCTTAATTATTACAATAATTTCAGTAAACAATATTGTAAGAACATTCGAAGGACCATTAAAAAAAACTTATGTTTAATTCAGTTCGTAAATCAAGACCGCTAAATTCCTTTTTAATTGATCTACCAAGACCATCAAACATCTCATTATGATGAAACTTTGGATCTCTACTAGGAATATGCTCTTTTTTTTATTTAAATTCATACATTTTTACCCAGGTCTTTCAATTGGTAAGAGGTCAGTTTATTCGTAGAAAAAATGTATTAAAGATAAATACACGAGTAAACTGTACTTATAATTTATTCATCTATCTACTACCGATAAAAACAAATTATTATTTACCTGAATAGACGCACTATGATTAGGCATTCCAGATGAAATTGACATTAGAACTGAAAAAAACAAAAAAAAGGTATGTAATATTTTTTTTAAATTGACAAATTCTACTTTTAAAACATACCTATGAAATATGAAAATTTTGTTATATTTTTTTAAAATATAACTAATAATAAAATTTTACATATAGCCAGCAACTATGTTGAAAGTAGTGTTATTTGGAAATTGCAGTGTTAGTTTGAAAGTTTTAGTGTAATACTGTTTGTCATCGAATAAATAATCATTTTTCTACAGTCATTTGTTAAATTTTTTAGCAACCTTGTAGATTTGATGAATGAAATAAATTAAAGTAAATACTAATTGTAATTATTTAGGACATTAATAGAAATTGTAAACTTCTGTTATGGCATTTGTTTATATAACATACAGAATACAGCAGCAGTCTGATGAATGGTAATTCATAGTAACTCCTAGAATTTTTACAACACAGTACTTCTTCTTAAACACAGTACACATCTTCTTAAAGGGGACAGAAACGGAAGATGAGAAAGATGACAATCCATTCCTTCCCTTTCTGATGGTTTTTTTTAAATTTTGATAAAACTGATTATGCTCTCAAAATGAAAAGATAAATAATTTCTGCACACGTAACTAGTAGAAATTACTTATCCCTTACATTGTTAAATGACTACATTAAAAATAAGCCTATCCCATAAGCCTTGTTATATATGTAATTTTTTTCCTGTTTAGCCTCCGGGAATCACTGTCAGGTATTACTTCAGAGGATGATATGTACGAGTGTAAGTGAAGTGTAGTCTTGTAAAGTCTCAGATCGACCATTTCTGAGACGGGTGGTTAATTGAAACCCAACCGCCAAAGAACACCGGTATCCGTGACCTAGTATTCATATCCGTATAAAAGTAACTGCCTTTACTAGGACTTTAACATTGGAACTCTCGACTTCGAAGTCAGCTGATTAGCAAAGACATGTTCACCACTAGACCAACCTGGTGGGTTGTTATATATGTAATTAACTAAATAAACTCACAGAGAAGATCATAAGATCAACTTAAAAGTCACGCATTAAATTGTTAAAGACTAAACAAAAGTAATAAATAATTAGATACAACACTTCAAAAAACTATTCAAATAACAAAAAAATAAATATATTAAAAGAATATAAAAATACTACGTTTTAAACACAACACATGATCAAAGAAAAAAAACAAAAAAAAACAACTTTGAGATTTACCAGTATTTACATTGATAGCAAAAGAATAATTTTAACAAAGATGTAATTAAAAAGAATACTTATTACAAAGTAGTTATAATACTTATACTAAATAAATAATGTAGAATCATAAAATTGTAAAAAAATGTTATTAACATCTGTTTCTAGTTACAGGCCAATTACTTATTTTGACAAACCTTGTATAGCTATTTACTAAAAACACTACAATCGTTAAAAACATTATTTAAAAATAACAAAATACCAGTTAAAAATGAATGCACTACAAAAACAAAAACAAATTCAAAATGTATGTTACGAAAAAAAATTAAAAAGAATAAAGACATTAAGCTCATTTTACAAACAACACACATGAAAAAAGCCAAGATGAAAATAGATAAAGTTTTAAAATTAGTTCATATGAAAATTAAGTCAATATCACAACAATGACATATCCCAAGATATAAAAAAAAACTCATACTACCTCCTAGCTGATAATAATTAGCTATATAAATAAAAGTAGCGTTATAATTAGATTATCCAAAGAAATTGTTAAAAACTAGTTTAATTATAAAATTACAACATTTATATATAAATTTACTAATTTAATGTCCACATCTGGTAACAAAATAATCTATTTTGACACCCTAGTATAGTTTCACACCAAACAGTAGAGTCGATTAAAAAATTAAAAAAACAGTTTTAAGATTTTAGATTTGTTTTAAGTAAAATAAGACTAAATTAAGTTTTTTTAATATAATTACAATAAATATTTTTGTATTTCAAATGTTTAAAGTAATTAAGTTAGGGCCAACATTTTTATTGATCTTTTAAATCCACAAAAACAATCATTATCTAACCGATAAAACAATATATATATATATATATATATATATATATATATATATATATATATATATACAGAAATTTATTTAACAGATAATACAGATAAATGAAGAATTTCAGCGATTAAACATTTTTTTTTTTAAATTGAATTATATTTATACAAATGTATAATTTCAACAAGTTAGTAAAACGATACAAAAATCTAAATAAAAATGATAGTTATAAAATAACCCTATTACAAAAACTTGAGAATAAATGGTTTAATATGTGAATGCACTCTGGTGGATGTTGTAGAATATATAGTTTAAAAACAGTAGGTGGTAAAAGGGACAGATGTCATATGTTAATTTATAACATAAAAATAAATGAAAATTATGGAGAATTAAGAAGGCAAAGGGAAGAGAATTATTTAGAGATGCCACATGAAGAAATCACATAGTAAAATCACATGAATACCTATGATAAAAATCACACGCCACTTCAAAAATATATAAAATAAAATATCGTTTTTTTTAATTGTGCGACAGAAATTAAAATAAAATTTCAAAATAAGTGTGTTAGATAAGGTAACCACTACCACCGGCATTTAACGACCATAAGATTTAAAACTTTCATACTAAAATGGAAATACCACAAAAGCAAACAGTTTATTCTAATCGACACCATCACAGAATGTGTATAATTACCTTAGAAAATAAAAGGGGCTGACAGAAAATGAAACACTGATAACAAAAGAAACTACTAAAAAATCAGTAAAAAATCACAGTAGAACAGTCAATTCCAAGTTAAAAAAAGTGAGAATGTAACAGGGATGAAAAAAGGAGAACTTCTTTGTTTTATTTTTATTTTTCAATATATACAACTGCTGCTCCATGAATTTATCTCCAATGTCAAACTGTTAATGCTGTCTTCTACCATAACATTCTAAGAAGACTAACATTTGACAAATGTAACCTTAACTATAAAGTAAAGGAGATTGGGTACATCATTATGACAATTTTCTTATACACGAAGCTTACAAAACACTTCAGTTTTTTTACCACAACATGATTATAGCCTCCATATCCCTCATACTCATTGGTTTCTTGTCCTAAAACCTCTTTCTTTCTCATTTTCATGGTGAAACTTATACTGCAAGATAACCATTCTTGTACACCATATCTAGTAGCAGTAACAAACCAGAAGAACGGTATACAACTTCAAAGGGAAAAGATATTACTACCAAATTAAACTGGGATTTTTTTCTATAATAGACTTAGTCTTGGAATTAGTTGACCGCTTTATATTACTAAAAAAAACCAAATTGAAAAAACTACATCTTGAAATATTTTATGAAAATTCAACAAATATAAAGAATTTTTAACTATACATCTTTTTTAGTAAAATTAAAAATCTCCCTACATTTATTGAATTTTCATCAATATTTAAAAATATTATCTTCTTTCAGTATTATACTTTAATAAATGTGCTAGTCTAAAAAAATGGATTGTTCTATTAAATATTACTTTTTTTAAAAGATGACATATCTAAAGTAGACACCTGCATAGTGAAAAATCATACTGTAAAAAGAAATTATATAAAAAAGTGTTAATATCATTCTCATAACAAACCAATCAAAAATTAAATTAACTATATATAAAAATATTATATGTCCAACTTCACTAATAAACCTACTTGTATAAGAACTAATGAAATCCTCTAAAAGAATTATAACAAATAAAAACAATCAATCAAAGTGAAGAATTAAGCTATTAAAAATTGTATGATAAATTTGATACGATAACAAACAAAAATTATTATTTTTCACTAAATTTTAATTAATAAAAAAAATGAAAGATTAAATAAAAAGTAATATTTTAAAGAAAAAATGAAACGGAAGCAAAGTTTTAGTATCAGCACACCAAGAAGCCTAATGCAAAAAAAAAAGTTATGAATTTATATTTTTTTTTTTTTTAAAGAAAGTAAATAAATATCAGTTTGTTAGATTCACAAAATTAAAAAATACAAAATAATAAACCTTTTTATTTAGTTTTAAAACTTACTGAACCTCAAACTAAACTGTTGTGCTGTGAATTATATAGAGTTTATAACAGAAATTTAATTTATTCATAAAAGTTATTTTTTTTTATAAACACATGATTACACGTTCTATAGAACACACATTTACATCACATGTATTATTTGTAATACATGTGATAAACCACAGATAATAAAAAACTGCTCAGACAGTGAAAATTGTTAAAAGATTAGAGCAGTATCACAAAATACAACAATAATAATAAGCAAAAAATAATAATAAAGTGTCTGATTATATTAATACATAAAATAATAAAACTATATGAAAATAAATAAGCAGATCAATATTAATGAAAAATTATTTTCCTTCATGTTTCTATCATTCTTCATAACTGGTTGAAAATGATGGTGAATATTGAATTCACCATATTAATACAATATTAATGTACACATATTAATGTAAGGTTTTTATTGAAAAAACCTTACATTAATATTTGTGTTATTGTAAATATATTAGAACTCAAAAATAATATTTCATCATAAAAAGGTATTTTGAAATTTAATTTCCGTTTAATGTTAATGAATAGGACATATCTCGAAACCAATGGAATTTGATAAAAGTTGTTTCAACCACCTTATAATACAAAAACATGATTGTGTTACCCGGTTTAAACAATTTTAGAGAGCTGAAGAAACGTTAAATTATACAGCATCAATCTTCAATTATTCCACAATTAAATTAAGTTAATGAAAGTACCCTCTTTGTATAGCAATTGTTTTTGATATGAATTGTTGCAATATTTCCAATGAAAAAGATACTAGTGTGTATGCTGACAGTAAGAGCTCTAAATTTAGCCTAAACAGTGCATTAATAATGAATTACTAAAATAAAATATCAGCTGATAAAATAGGCTAGCTGAATATTCAAATTTATTTACTTTTTATATTAAGAAATCATTAAGAAAATGTCAGCTGTTGACTGAATTGTAACAACTTAATACTTTAACAGGTAAGAAGAGCAATTCTTTTAATTATAAGCATAATGAAGAAGAATCAATGTTTGAGTCTGAACACCTACAGTCTATAGCGACTATGATTTCTTTAAATATGTTAATGATGCAGGAGAAGATGTGTCCAGTGGTCCTAATAATTAACAGTAATTGAAGTATTGTGTTAGGTTACATGAACAATCTGGTCTGATTTAAGGTGGATTTGTTCTATTTTTAGTAGTATCTCTGACACTTATTTTAATCTACATTAAAATAATATATATATAAAAAATTCTTACCTCGACCAACAACACGGGTAATCTATCTAAAATAAACGTATAAGCATATATATCCGCTGGATGGAAAGATGGCCGCTGGATCCATAGCTTCGTTCTGTTACGCACGTAATTCACTGTCTCTCCCCATCCCTTCCACAACTAATGTTTATAGCTTGGAAGGTTCATTCTATGTAAATGTTGAATGTCAAATACGCACCGCAGTAAATTACCTGATGCCGATTTTGGCAGGCAAGGTGTCAAGGGGGAGGTAAAACTTAGGTTAATTGGCAACATGGCACCTGTCAATACCTAATGTTAGAATTATTTCTTATATAAGCTTCCTATTAAGATTCTCCGTATATTAAGAGAGGGGGAGAATGCAGAGACTCTCTCCCCTCGTTTGACTCTCGTTCTCTTGGCTCGTGTCGAAATTCATCATACTGCGTGTGTCAAAATGTGTGTTAGGTTGATGAAATTCAACTATATTTGTTTATATTATTAGCTGTTTCCATTATATTCAGCGATGTAGAAAAAATAAACAAATCTTACGTAATAATAATATTAGCTTACATTTTATTTGTGGTAATTTATTAATCTATTAAAAGTGTTGTTAACGAATAACGTTGTCATACAGTAAATAATGTTTTATTTCTCTTCTGTAAGTGTTTTAAAAATTTTCTGTAATGTTTTAAAAATCGTATCAAATTTTGATTATTTGTATTTTACGTGAATCTAGACAACCGTTTAGAAAATAATTCTACGTGTAAACTAGGTAAGTTCTTTCAAATAATAATATTTTGTAATAAGAAAAATGGTACACAAATAATGTGATTATTGGTTAACTTATGGGAATTTAATGAACTAAACGTTTTGCACATTTTGTTTTGGCAAAAATAATTTTTTTAGATTAGTCAAATATATTTTTATTCTTGTTATTTTAATTAAAATTAAGTATCTGTACTTAATTTTTATAAAGTTATCTGTTACTTTATAAAAATATGTAACTAAAATAATTTGCTTTCAAGTAAGTCCCGATATATTAGAACAGGGAGTTTGGTGAATATTTTGTATACTAAACGTTTTATTTACGTACTTCTATTTAAAAGTTAATTATTTCGGGTATCAATATTCTAATAAAGTTCTGTTTTTTTGTTTAGATTTCTGTTAATAACAAAACCTTTTGCCTGTGTCTACATTTGGTGATTAATAAATTAGCTATCTATTTTAGAAACATAAATTGCCTTCGTTGTTTAGTATGAAATACTTTACAAATATTTTCTCACTTTTCTTTGAAACCTACATTGATATGTTCTGCAGATCAAAACGGTCGGTTTTTATGTTAGATGGTCAGACTTATTAACTTTTTTCGACAAAAATTTAGCCAAAAGTTTTGTTCTGATTTTTTTTATTTTTTATTAGCCGTGATAACTTACAATTGTACAACATAAAAGGGTAATGATGAATGAGGCTTTCAGTTATTTAATTTTACCTAATATTCAATTTATATATATAATTACAACCGAGCACATAAACGTGACGATTGCACATTTATATAAAATTACATTCGTGTGCGCGGTTTTATAATTTTTTTTTTACTAAATATTTTTTAGTAAAAAAATATTTATTACATCCTTACGAGTGATACGTAAGGATGTAATGATATGATTTCACTATTTCTAAATTTATCCAACTTAGCCGACAACCCACTTCTACAATGCAAATACGCGCGTGCGCGCTCACACACACACGCGCGCACACACACACACACACAGTGAAGAAACAGAATAGATTTATTTGTTCCGTTTTACAACGAAGGGAATTTTTGTTTAGCTTTTATTCATAATTAATTCATATAACAATTGAATTGCACAATAAAACTATGCATATTTGACGGATAAATTAAACACGGAAGTCCGGGTAATTGAGAACCGGATTAGTAAAATAACTAAGTGTTATAGTAATTGTATCGTTTAATTTTTTGTAGCACGGTGATCCGAGCGGTAACGTAATTGTATATTCATTTTTTTTTAGGAGTAAAGCGTGGTATTTGTTCGTATGAATATAAATTATTAAGTACAGATTATAAATAAATTTTATTTTTTTTTAATTTTTACTTAAATTATCTAATAGTTTTTTTTATTATCTGATACTACAAATCGTGCTTGTCTATGTAAGAAAGAGAGATAGAGAGAATAATCTAGGGGCGAGAGAGAGTGTATTAGTATGCAATACTAGTGAAAAAAAAAAAAAAAACTAGTGAAAGGGGAGTGAGAAAATTTAAACAGCATTACAACTATGGATGTTTATTTATTTATTTATTTTTTTTACTTCAGTATTTATTCACTAACTGCGCTCGGAAAAAAATTACAAAAATGTGTATTTCTATGAATATAAAATATTAACACTCGGATGTTATTTTGCTGAATCGATTACATTTTATCGTCCGATGACTCCTCAAAAGTGACCGGCATTATTCTGTTGTCGAGTTCCATTAACAATATATCCCAGTCTGGCGAGCATTTTTTAAATAAATAGGTAAAATCTGTTTAAAACAGCAATATTACATCGCCTTGTTTTACAACGGCCACATTAATTTGCTGTTATATCTGCCCCAGATTTTACTTTAGTTTCAATACATCTAAAATACCTCAGATACTAAATGTAACGGTCAGAACTGTTTTCTCTGAAAGTAATAATGTTCACTATATGAAGCTTTTACACGGATGAATATTATCTGCATATTGGTGGGCTTCTTATGTCGACTTGCAATCGTATAGTCGGTTCGGTAAATAAGAGGAAGGGAAACCATTTATTTCCAGTCTTCACTTTTCCTTATAAGCCTAGCATGAGAACTTGTTATTCTTAAGTTGGCTGCGTTGTTTTCAGAAGCGACTTGTGAGTCGTGTCATGTCAGATACCATTATATAAATGAATTTATCAACCATTAGCGCGCACGCGCACACACACACACACAGAGAGAGAGAGCGAGAGAGAGCAAGAAAGGAAGATAAGCTTGTACGAAGAAGAGTTGTGATTATAATTTCAAGGTAAAAGAATATTCCATAAAGAGGTCTGGATAAGTATTTATTTATCTGTTAGAAGCCCCAGGGTTGGCGAAGTATTTTTATTTTATCATAAATACCGCTTTGAATTACGTATATTTATGATACATGACTATGTATACAGATTTTAAACACCGCCAGAATGTCTTTAAATAAGTAATCTTTTTATTACTGAATAAATCGAATACGAATAGGTTTTGTTCGGAAAAATTTAAGTTTTAGCTCTCGGTTCATCGGTTGCTATTTGAATACGATGTGAAATTTTGTTGTTTTATAAATACCGGTATAATGAGTTCCTGTGGGTATTAAACGATTTCAATATTCGTTAACATTTTGGAAATCTAGTTAGTTAAATACATTTGATTGCTTTTTGTATTCATAACCTCATTTTCTTGAGAAATCATTGAAATTATTTCACAGTGCGATTCTGATCGATTAAAGCGTTAGAAATTCCTCATATTGTTGTAAAACTTATTTATTAAATAAAAAATACCATTTTAAATATATTATCGTAAATATTTTAAAAGTATAGACAAAATGAAATGATTATTCGAAAATGTAAACCAAATAATTCTACGTTAATATAGAACTATTAGTAACAAAAAACGACATTAAATCAAAATAAACTATAAGGAAAAAGAGGGGGTAACTTTATTTAGTGTGATTACGAGAGATGTATAAAGACAAAAGAGACATATTTTATATTGCGTAATTCCTGTGTGTGCTTAGTTACAGACTAGCTGCTGTACTCGGCTCGTTCGCTGTCTTTCTCATACGTTATTTCTCTTTCTGTACAATTCGGACCGCACAGTTATCTGATCTACATGCACCAAAACATTGTGTTACGTCCATGAAAAATGCATTATTTTGCAGTTATCTTAAGTTTTACGAATATAAATATAAAAACAAAATAGAAAAGGATTTTTCTACACAAACTCGGCAGGTAATTTAAATATTAGTATTTTGTACTATGAAAAATAGTATGGTACTAAATAATGTGTTTTTGATAATAAATATTAACAGAATAAACGGGAATTGTGAAAATTAAATGAACTAAATATTTTTATTTTTTAAATCGACACCGATCGATTTAGACATAGACATTCGATTTAGACGATATCTGTCGATATATACAACTACATTAAATCTAGTAAAAGAAGTTTTAGGATATGTATTTACAAGGTTTTTTTTAAATTTATATAGTAATGATATAGATCAGGTTTAAACTGTAGTAAACATTCCGGAGGTCATAAGAAGAAAGAAAGGAAAGTAAAAGAGAATTAATATTATATATTTTATAATTTTCATAATATAATTTGTCAAATATAATACAATAATTTATTTAATTCGTACAAACAAATTTAATGCCGGGTCCGCTAGATAAAAATTTGCTCTGTAAGATTTCAAAATAAAATAACTTATTTTAAGTACGACTACAATAAAAAGAGGAAAGCCGGTTTATTTTAAGATAACCTTTCACTAGATAAAGTAAACTAGATTAAAGTAACAAAATTTTATATGTATAAAATAATCATGAAATAAAGCCGGAATCGAACTCAGGACCGAGTGTGCAAACCTCTCCTAGCAAAAAGTAGGATTTTACTTTTTTAACGGGCAATATGTACACGATTATCAAAGGTGAATTCAAATCCAGTAGGATTATTACAGGAAGGAGTAGTAGACAGTATTATCGAATAATATGTATCTCGGTAGCGATTGAAACACAACCTATTTTTTAACTTTTTATGTAAAAAAATAATCATTTAAATTTTTTTTTTTTTTCTGTTTAGCCTCCGGAACCACGTAATATTATTACTTTAGAGGATGAATGAGTTTAGTCTTGTACAGTGTCAGCTCGACCGTTCCTGAGATGTGTGGTTAATTGAAACCCAACTCGCCAAAGTACACCGGAATCCACGATCTACTGTTCAAATCCGTATAAAAGTAGGATTTGAACCTTAGAACTCTCGATTTCGAAATCAGCTGATCTGCGAAGACGAGTTCACCGCTAGACCAACACGGTGGGTTAATTTTAAAACGGTTGTATTAAAACTTATTTGGTTACTGATCTAGGTTAAAGTTTTCAGTATTTGGACTACACCTTTATCCGCAGGTGCAATTATCAAAAGGCACGTTCTTAACTGCTTTATTTGAACAGAAGTAAAAAATTGTACATTGCAAGTAAAAATAATTTTAAAAAATGAAATAAAGTTAAAAATTAAACATTTATATATTTATAAATTCTGTATCATAGCGATCATTAGAAAATAAATATTCACAGTCATTATAACATCTTGAAAGTAGCAGACACGAATTCATAATTTGGAGAAATATTTAAATAAACTCAAATAAATTTTGTAACATTGGATAAAGGTGTATGATTATTTTATATTTTGGATACCGGATGTAAAATTAGACGATTATCTTTTCTGTTTATATAAGTTATTTCTTTTAACGAATAATATTTTTGAAAAAAAAACTTATTTTACAAATTAATTCTTTTACATATAGATACACGAAATTTCTTAATTTTTTTAAGTCGACAAAATCATTTACGTATTACGTAATTTCATAAAATTATCTTCAATTATATGACTGTTTTATGAAACTAATAATATTTGTACTAATAATATTTTTTATATTTTTCTCCATCATAGCATCTAAATTGGTAGTAAAAAATTTAACAATCGAACCGAGACCGTTAACAATTCCTCTTTTATTTACTTAATTACTTACAAAGACTATTTTTAACTTTTCATTTATTAACATTTTTGTACGAATAATACTTCTATCTCTAGACTTATGACTATTTTTACTTACATTATAGAATTTATAATTAAAAGTTACGATTAAAAAAATTTAATACATATTCAGAAATATTATTCAAATTTTATAAACGATTTAAAACTTTATCTATAATAATGTTCGGTAAGAGGCTTCTAATTTGGCTAAATCCAATTCTATCGGGATCATTTACGAATTAATTTCTGCCGCTCCAGGATGAATTCATTTAGGAACAGGACCTGCAAGAGAATTCAAATACCGATTAGTTTCTGTATTCGGAAGATTTTTCTGTTGTATCTGTTTAACCTTTCGAGGTCGTTAAATATATTTTGATTTTTTTATTATACGTCGTTCATCTATTTCTGCTGTTTTTCACTGAACTTACTTTTCCTTCATCCTATCTATTTTTCGCTTTACTTCGTATTTGGAGAGTCTTGATATAAACATCAGGTGGGATATCCAGTAAATCTCTATTTATATTTATTTTTCCTTGAATTTTTAATTTTTATTTTTTTCATTAGTTTCCTTTACTTGTTTATGCAATTTTTTCACCTTTTCTTTACGATCGCTAATGTAATCGTTTATTACCTGCCGCTGTATATCAGCTCCTAATAATGAAGTCGGGTTATGTCCGTAAAATTTTCCAACCGTTTTAATTTGGTAATGTTTTTTACTTCTTGTCGGTTGTTAAAGATTCTAATATGTTGAATTAGCGTAGACTGAAATCTTTCACGTTGACGATGGATGTTGTGTTTCTAAAATATATTTTAATTTTATATATCCGCATTAATTTTTTAATTATTGAATTCGGTGTCGTTATTAGAAATAATTTTTTCAGGTATTTTATAACGAGTTAATTAATTTAATAATTTATCAGCTGCTTCAGTCGATTGTGATATTTCAATCCGTTATACTTGTGTATACCTAAAATACTATCTAAATTGACAAAATCTTTTGTTTAAAAAAAAAAAAAAACGCTGTCGATATGAAGTACTTTCAGTGGTTTAGGTGTTGGAATCAAATTCATTTCTAAACTTAAAGGAATTCTTTCACGATTTGTTTTTAAACGAATTTCACTGTACAATTTTAGATATGTATTTTTAAATGCGAGGTATAATATTAGCGGATCTAAATCGATCAAAAATATGTTTAAGTCACGATATATGTTCCTCTAAACCAGTTGAATAAATAAGATAAACAGATTAATTTTATTCTGAATTCCAAGTTGTATATTCATGTGTTAGAAGGTAGGAAGGTAGGTAAGCTACCTTACCTACCTTCCAACACATTATGAATACACTATTAATGAAATCTAAAGTAGATTTCATTAGAAAGCTACCTATTGTAATGGATACCGTGATTCGACTTCGGGAAAATTTCGATATAACTTCGCGTTTCACATCCTCCAGACTGCAAAGCCACCTTCAGCTCAAAAGCATATATATATATTTAACTTTCTCGTGGACAAGATAACTGCCGTAATTTTCCGCAAATCACTTTCAAATTGTTCCCTAAAAAAAAAATGCGACCCAAAATCTCAGACGAGTTTGTTAACGGCCAAAATCGGTCCATGGGGATGGAAATGGGGGGGCTTTTTCGAAAAAACAAAATATTGCTATAACCTTTTTATTAAGTAAAATATCGAATTCGTTTATGTTCCTACGATTCTTTGGATAACAGCCTAAAACATTTGTAAGTTTTTTGTTATCACCAACCATTGGCTCAGGGGGTGGAAAAAATGAGGTTTTGAAGACAAAAAATTATACCTCCCTTAATAGGCACAGTATCGCATCGCTTTAAAGTTTTTATTTCATAAAATATAGCCTAATCTAAGTACAATTAATCTAAAATTTGTCGCATCGAGTCCAGTTCATATTATTAATCGATTCATGAAAGGCGGAGTGCGGTTCGATTCTTCAACAGTTGTACAAAACCTTGAAAATTTGAACGCGTTTAATTTTATTCGCTGTACGTTAATTTTATTCAGTATAATTTAGAAAACATAAGAGTAGTGTCCTGAATAATGACAACCCATTTCTTCTCCTCTTTAATGAAGATATTTTCAACAGTTACAGGCTTTATACTCTTGTCTAACATGTTATAAATTTTAGATCCTAAATAGACAAATGATTTTCGAAACCGTTTTTTAAATACAGCCGGGATTTGTGAGTTTTCTGCATCCATCCTTTTTGTATCGTACACATTGTCTATTTTATGATTTTTACAACTATTGAAAGATACTCTTGAATAACATTTGATACCCTTCAGAATAACATTTGATAACAAACTTTACACAGTTAATGTTGGAATTATGGCCCAAACTCTAATAAAAACAGCCTTCTCAATAGTTATAATACAAAATAACATAATTTCCAATACTACTACAAATTAAACGGGTAGGACAACTGAGGTATTATTATGTTTTATAAAGATTGTTAGAGTACTCGAAAATATTAATAAAATTGTTTGGGTTATAATTACGATTCTGTGTGGGAAAAATATGTGTGGGAAAATTAGATCGTTCTTTGTGTCCTTTATACAGTGGATGTGTTCTTTAATCCTAGTCGAAAAGGATAAATCGAAAACGATTCCCCTGTAGGATGTTGACATTTTGGATTCAGGACTTTTGTAATATCTAGTTTTGCACCTCTCCTTGAAGGCTTTTCAACGATATATCATAACTAGGGTACTTGTTTTCATCGGTTCCAAAGTTACAGCCAAATAATTTTTTTTTTTAATTTAAATTTATTGATTTATTACTAATTATTAACCTCCGATTCTAAAAAAAAAAAAAAAAAATACATTAAATAATAACAATAAAAAAACAATAAATAAATTTGTTAATGAAATATAATTTTATGTACTTTTCATTTAAAAAAAAAAATGTGTATATGTAATTAAATAGGCGTAAAAGGAAGTTATCTGGTGTCCACATCAGATTTTTTATACGGTAAAATATTTACAAAATTCCTCATCTTTTCAAAATTTAAAAATTTCCTTTTTAAATCGGTTTATTATTATTTTGCAAATTTCATATTTAAACGTGAACGCATGATATTTTTGATAGCAATTAAAATGCTCTTACTCGATTCACAGGTATAAATTTAAATAATATTTTAATTAAAAGGTTCGTTTCTTTTGCGTATACAACACGGGAAAAAAACTTTTTCGACATAAAACACGTCTTAAAAACTATTAAATGATTTTATTTAAATATGTTATTTTTCTTATCTAAGTTAACGTAGAGGCTACCGTTTTATACATTTTTTATTATTGTTTGAAGATAAAGTTTTTTTAAATTTCAAGGAATTTTTTTGTGTTGCCATAGCAACAGCTATTATTATTGTCTTCCACCTGCGGTTATTTAAAGTAATTTGTACGGTTAAACTGCTCAGTATTTCGTATAGTTTATTGTTTAATTATATATATTTTGATATGACCCATATATATATATATATATACTGTATATTTACTTCATTTTTTTTCTGGGGCAATAAGGATTATAGCTTTGACAAGTGTAATTTTTCTCTTATATTTATGCTTTTTTATATACTATTCGTTTAATTATTATTGTGCATAATAATGGCGTTTATTTGTTTCTGCTAAAATTTGTAATAACGAAAATATTATATTTCATATTTTACTTTCTGTTTTATACGGAAGACTTAAAATAATTGGACCGATATCGTTTTAAATTGCATATTATACATCCGTATGTAAGTAAAACTATAGATTTTGTGGTTTTAACCAGAAATATTTTGTCATAATTAAGAATAATAGTTTTCTAGAAGCCTCCTCTTTGTGGATGCAATTATTATTATCAGTAGAATTGTTATTAGTTACAATTCTGGAGGATAGGTCGGGTTTGATAGAATAGACCTTAGTTTTTTACTGTTGATAGATTTTACACCCTTTGTAACTCGCCGAAGCTGACGCAAGAAGCTGGAACCTGTGGTGCCTTATAACAGACTGTTATGTACCACATTTTACACAACGGTGCGGGTGATTGCGTAGATTTTTGGTATAGCCAAAGCGTTGGCAACGTTTACATTGGACCGCTTCTTTTTTAAAATACCTAACTTCAAAGCTTACAATTGTATACTTGAGAGGTTTCACGTCAAAAATTTCTTTATTATTAGATTTGGGCACCAAATCTATGAAATAAAATGGCAGGGTTCCTTCGTTTGACGATGGAGAACGTTAATAACGTCTCTAACCTCGTGGCCTAACTTCGTCAATTCAATGATTACCGATTTATCTTCTGAGTGATGCATGCCTCGCATGACCACTCTATATGCTCTTTCATGTTTCAAGTTTATATGTATAATGACATTGATATTGTTTACAAGCATTTTTGACGTTATAATATTATATATGTCAATATCAACCGGCAGAACATTTACCGTGTGGCCCGATTTCATTGTTGTCAGTGTATATTTTAATAACATTACAATTAGAAAATAATTGTTGACAGAAAACTTTTTCAATTCGGTTGTTGCATTAACGCCTGTTGCAAAAATAGGCTCAGGTTTTAATAATTCTGCACGACTACCTTCGTTGTCAGCAGTGTTTTCAAGAAGACTAAATTTATTTGATGTAGAACAGCAAAAGTAGGTACGCATTAGTCTGTCGACTAACATTTTCGTTTTGTATGCGCAATATTAGTATTGCTTGTCGGGAAGGGTTTGCACTAAAATCCGTAATATCACTTTCACTCTCTGTTCCTGAAGAGACACTCGTGTTATCGATAATGTGTTTCTAATAAAATTACGCCGCGGTTATTGAGGGGTCCCTATCGGAACACTTCAGAAGCCCGCGTATTCTATTACCTTGTAGGTTAGGGTTTACACGAGATAGTAGGTTATTATTTACATGCGATGATTCGTTGTTGCTAGAAATAACAGCTTGTAGTTGGTCCGTAGCAACGCTCAATAGATGGTTATGTCGCTTATTTAAAAACGACACCGAATAAATATATTCCTTCTTGAGACAGTACTAAGATAATAATAAACAATATAGTATATAGATAATATAGTCTACAATATAATACCTGGTGATATTCGGTATAAGATAAATTTTCACTAGAAATCACTAGACTCGTGTGTCTTACACAAAAACAGCTGTTCCACTAAAACTGAACAACTGATTGAAAATACTTTTAAAAATTGCGTATTGTTTTTCTCGCGTAGATAAATGTCGCATTAAAATAAGCTTATCCAAATTTTATCTTAATTCCTAGTAATTTTTACGTAATATCTACGACGACGATGTCATCCTTTCGAAAGTTCGAAGAAAAAGAGGAGACGTTTATACGTCGTGTGAAAAATCAAGTAAATTTTCATCGTCAGCCGTTATGTTTTTCATACTTGAATTCATATTTTAAGTTGTGTTTTAACCTTAAGTAAACATCATATTTTAAAATTATACTAAATAAATTTCTTTAATTAGTCATAATTTTAATCGGCTAACAATTTTTTTTATTTATTCATATTTATGTCTGGGGACTATTTAATTATATATTTCTACTCGTAAAATTTAGGTCGGCAACAAAAAAAAATAAAAAACCGTATTGTTTATTAATTTAATTGTTAAAATTGTTTGTAATTTTTTGTTTGGCGTTTGTAATTCAGAAAATTCTACTCTTGTTAGTTTATTTAAAGAAAAAAAAATTGCAGTTAAAATTTTATTAACTTTTGTGGAAAAACCATTAAAAAGAAATGAAATAGAATCCTTAAATAAAATTTAGTTAAAACAGCGTATTAATAAAATTTTAGCGATATACAATAACGAAAATTCGAGAAATTAACTTTGCTATGAAGTTAAAATGATCGTACGTTTCGCACTAATTTTCCAATTTGTCTTAATTAGAAGACAGCGAAAAGGTTATTTGTATAATAAAATTGATAATTGCAGTACTACAGTTAGACTGAATTTTATTAGTACCAAATTATCAGACTATGTATGATTTTAATAAACTAATGAAATATCGAAGTGAAAAATCTCTCTAAATATTGTCATCTTTATTAGTTGTATTAAATTGTTTTAACAATAAGTAGAAACTAGCCCCCGGCTCTCAACATATGCTATTTGTTTATTTTCTTAAATAAAAGATAATAATATAAATAATATTCAAGGTTTAGCGAGTCAAAATTTACAAAATTTGAGTAGTTTCAACCCTGACTTAAGGTAACATAAGATGTAGTTGAAATGAGTTTAAATTACAATATTTTTGTCTATGTAAAACAAACTTTATTATTAATTATTCACTATTATATTTGTAACCAAAATCTCGACTGAGGACACGGTTTTAATACTGTCTAAGCTTTGTGTAGCAGTTATTAATATCCTGTTGATGTTATAAAAATGTATACGTTACTGTTTTCTTTCACTGTCAGTCGTTAGAAAGTACACATTAGATGAACGGTTTAGTTTTAAACATTTTTACTAAAAGTCCTGGGTTAGATTCAGGACACCAAAAGGTGCAAAAAAGTTCAAACCGACTTAAGTCCTGCTTTGCTTTGTTTTCCTTCTGGACGCAATTTTGTGATTTTCAACAAAAAAAAAATCACTTCTCAGGAACGGGTTAACCTACAATAATTAAATTTGAAAAATTAAATTTTTTATTCTACATAATAAAAAATTTTGAAAACATAAACTTCAAAGATTTCAAAATGGGGCCATCTTAATTTTTTATTCTTCCATATCTTTGTAATTAATTGTTTGATAAAATTTTTACTTATTACATTATTTATTAAGCATTTTATGCTGAACAAAATGACATTAAACTCGTTAAACTCCGTTGACACAAACAATCGAGTTATTGCGGACAATTAACCCGGCAGTACGTTTTTGACCCATAATGCAAGCTGATTTGTCTGTTTGTTTCCTCCAATAAATGTAATGAAAATTATTAATAATAGTAAATTAATAAAAATTATCAGCTTTGCTCTCGTGTCTAAACATTTCGTGCAGTCTAAACATTTTATTTGTTTTGCCTATGCGTTTGCGTGTGTATGTATTGAGATCGCATAAACAAAAAAACCAAACGAATAAAAGACGACAGATTTGTTAGTTGTTTATAATAATTACTTTATATTGCACAGCTGCGCACTTAGTAGCCCACTCACTGTCATTCTCTCTCTTTCTACACGCACTCGTGTGTCATACAACATTAGATAGAAACTTTTAACCTTGACTTTTTTTTTTAATATTACACTGGACAGCTGTCCACTGTAAAAGATGATACATTGTTTTATGTTAAATAATGTATGTCTTTGATCAGTTCTCTTGCGTTTTACTTATATTTAACGGTAATGTTTGAAATTATACTAGTTTATCCTTTCCTCAGTTTTTTCTCTACAATACATATATATTTTTTAACTAATTTCAGGGGATATTTTTTTTAAATAAAAGATTAACGAGTACGTATTTCCGTTTCTTACCCTGAATCAGAAAATATAGTGTCCCTAAAGTCGCTTGACCGAGAAATACAGTATTTCAAAAACCGAAAACAATACTTGTGCTTTTAAATCGACAATAAATTATTTATAGATAGTAAAATTTATTATACATTTTTTTTAAAACCGAACAAGAATTGCTCAAAATGCTCCCTTCAACGTATTTGTACAGCGGTTTTTCACGCTTGTATCAATTTTTTATACAAATGTTTGTTTCCGTTTGACGGTTTATATTCATATTCGATTATTTGTCTCGACTGTTGTCTTGTCTGTAGGCTTATGAGAGAAAATACTATTCTTTAAAATTACCCAAAGTTTAACGATGTAACGTCGCATGATCAGTTATACCACGTCTTCCGACCCGCACGTCAGAGTTGCTGCCAATACATTCTCTTACCGACAGATTGTAATAATAATTACAATTAATATACAATATAATATTACTATATTGAAAATTAAAAAAAATATATTAAAAAATTGCCATTTGTACATAAATAATAACAAAGTTTATATTAAATAAATATGATTGTGAATGTAAAATGTTACTATAATATCACAATTATTTAACGCGGTAAACAATTAAGTTATGTAATACTCTGTATTTATTATTTAGCATTATGGAAAAGTTAAAATAATATTTTGATACGTGTTCTCTTTTGTGTGAACGATTCTTCGTTACTTCCGTTTTAATAAATGATATCTTTAGGCCTTCTTTTTGGCGTCCTGTAACCTTTACTGGTTGCGCTACTGTGTCTTCCTTCTATTCAGCTTAAAGAGAGGTGGTCAGCAAAAAACGGGCATCTTATTTTGACGTTTCGGTTTTTGTATCTGATCTTTGCACCCAAATCATTCATCTCACAAAAGATTTTCTTTATTTTGTTCAAAATCAATTTAAATAGGATCGGTGATAGTTCATCATCGCGTCTCAACCCTTTTTTGACTAGGAAAGATTTTCCGTAAATTTAAATTTACAGAATGCGTTTGCGGGAGCGAGTTTAATGAGTTTCAAATTTTTCTGGTCAGCCTGTATTCTCTCAAAATTTTAAAAACGTCTCTCTATGATTTTAAGAAATTAAATCTCTAATGATAAAGTTAGAAATGTTGGATGTAATTCGCTTCATGCTGTAAACATTTTATAGTAGCCGTGTCCGTAACATTACTTTGGTCATAATTTTTTTTATCTACTCTCCCACTCTTCTCTCTCTTTTATCCATTTTTCAAACTGGCAGTTTACCGTTGAATTCTACAGTCTTGATTTTCTACTATATTTATAATCCACTAGCAACTTTGTTAAGATATTATCTTTGATTTTTCAGTAGTGTTTCTTAGAACAGTATCTCACTCTATCAAACTAGGCAATAGAACTGTTCTCACACGACTCGATAGAATACAATAAAACAAGAATATTTAGTAATATTTTATCTTAAATATTATATCACGTGTATGTATATTTAATAATCGAGATGAATTGTAATCAAATCTGTTTTTGATTTAATAATTATGTATTTTATGACCGCTTTGATCAAGGTTTTACCTTGACTCATCCAGAAAATTGCTCGAACAGTTCCTGTAAGTTCCTCGCCCGTTAAGTATCATATTTATTCATTCCTGACGTACTCTATATAATGTTTTATGTATTAATCAGAAATAAAATATTTATTTATTTACTTAATGTCCTGAACACAATCGGGAAAATTTCAGTGATGTACAGCGTATTTATATTTTTAAATCTTGATATTTCAGTTGCTTTTACACAATTTTACTTACGACAAGTAATCAAACATGACACGGCGATATAAAAGTGGTACCTTTAAACAAAATTGTGTTAGCTTACTAGAACAGCTGAATTGTTTCGCCTTAGAAATAATCTTGCTTCCCCTACTCCCAGGTGTATGTCCGTGCAACTGACAGGAAGGATACAAAGCCTCTTGTCGGCAGTCCTTTTGAAGATGACCGGGCTCGCAGGTGAAACAGTGGCAATTATGATCCGGCCCGGTACAATGAATTGGCCCTGTGGCCTGGCTTCCAGCAGTAAAAACAAAGGTCGTCAGATGAAGTCTCATAACCCTAAAAGCCACCCTTCAGATACAGATATGTCTATCAGCCGATAATTTATCCGCAAGAACGGGTGGTACAGCCACAGTGACCACCTGCTTTGGCACCGTAGGCCGGTCGCATGGACATAACTTTGACTCCTCTGTAATGAACTCATCCTAAGCGGTGAGTGCATCCATTCATCTGATGCGAGAAGTATGCAGATAGTTGAGACGCGGTGCTTTTTGATATAGGTTAGCCGGATTTGGTTTGCTTAATTAAGGCCTTGTCCAGAGCGTTAGGGCCACTGAAGATGTGCGTCACGTCTTATATTTCTGCCCCAGGTACGAATTACTTCAAAACATTTTCAATTGCGTTTGCAACTTTTCATCTCCGGTGTCAGCTAGCGTTATTGTAAACGGTTTGTTTTTTTTAATTAGGCAGAAAAATGTAGAATGCTGTTGAAAAGTATGTCGCATTTGAATTATGTCTGTAAATTTTTTCATAGTTTTTCTGCGTTTTTATATATCACAGTGTTCCAGTCGTTAAACTTGTTATTAATCTGCATATGTATGTTTCTATAAGACGGTTGACAAATATTAACTTTATCTTATTAGGAGAACTTTTATGTTTATTGAATTTCTTTCAAATCGTTCAAACTTCTAAAGCTGATAGTTCATGTTTTGGCTGTTTGGTTTGAATAGTTGTTAATAACAGTACCTACCATCATTTCTCATATTTTGAAAGTGTCTTTTTCAAGTTACTTTTTGAGACGGTGAGATCGACAAAACTTATTCTTTTTATTTTGTTCTACGCAGTAAAGTTTAACTTGTGCCGATCTTTTGCGCATGACTTTTCAGACTATAAGATTCGATCTGTGTAGATAGAAGAACTTTGCATCTGTTCTTAGTATAATTGAGGAATTAAAAATTTTTGAACATCGTGAATCCCACCGATCTACCTATATTAATATCTGAAAAGGAGATGTTTGTTTATGTCGTTTCATTTTTTTCAAAGTGAGGGGCACAGGGCTAATCGGGTTCCTATTTACATCTAAATCTAACTATATAGTCATCAAACCGACTAGCTTATCTAACAGACTAGTTTTTAGTAAAAACCTTTAAGCTGTTAACCCTGTTCTATGATGCTGCAGGACTCAGGTTCAACGACTACTTTTAATCGGTTCTGAATATCAAAAGAGTTAGCGGTTGGTTTCCAGCACTGAAAATATTAAAAAACTATCAGCCCAAGACCGAGTAAGAGCAGCTGTCAAGCTACAGTATCAAGTCTATAGATCGTTGAGAGATAGTGAGACTTCACAAAAACAAAATTTGGCTTAGCTTGGCTTTCTGAAATAAAGGATTCCATGTATTTTGTGAATTCTATACGTTCGAGGCCCTAAGCAAAAATCATTCTTCATTAATAGTTTAGAAAGACCCAAATGCCACTAAATCTGAAAATTTTATCAAATAAGGAACTAAACTGTAAGAAAACCAAGAAATGAAAGCGAGTCAATTTTTCGTCATCCTTACAGATAATAAAATAAATAAAAAAATGTAATAATAGTAGGCACATTTTAACGAATAACAGTAAAAAATTGAACAGCAATGTTCATAAAAATATTCAAATCCCACGTAACTTGGACGGGTCTGGCCATTTAAACCTTTGTTTACTTAAAGGTGTCCTAATTCATAGGCGATATGAAAAAACTACCCGCCGGGTTGGTCTAGTGGTTAACGCGTCTTCCCAAATCAGCTGATTTGGAAGTCGAGAGTTACAGCGTTCAAGTTCTAGTAAAGGCAGTTATTTTTACACGGATTTGAATACTAGATCGTGGATACCGGTGTTCTTTGGCGGTTGGGTTTCAATTAACCACACATCTCATGAACGGTCGAACTGAGAATGTACAAGACTACACTTCATTTACACTCATACATATCATCCTCATTCATCCTCTGAAGTATTATCTGAACGGTAGTTACCGGAGGCTAAACAGGAAAAAGAAAGATATGAAAAATTACTTTAATCAAAAGAATTTTTAGAAATATAAAAAGTTCATCTAATTTTATCGTAATATCACCTTTTAAAAATTATTTCACTGTTTGTTTTAAAATAAATCTGTAGTACAGCGCTGCACAATGCAAACCTCCGCGGCTTAGCGGTATCATCGATAATTTTTATTAAAGTTGTTCTAGGTTTGAATCCTGGTTCAACCAGACCGTTCCAGAGTTTTTAGATGTCCAGCAGTGCTTCAAGTGCTGCAAGTGAGGTCAGAGGGCTAAGTTCTGTAGTTATCCTGCTGTATGTGCTCATTGTGGTGACGAGGGTCACAAGCGTGACGAGTGTCAGCAAAGGTCAGAGGGTCTGACTTGTGCTAATTGCAAGCGTGTTCGGAAGGAGTCCAAGCTTTTTGAATCGGAACAGAAAAAAGAATCCTTGCGCGAGAACATCGACTTCTCTTTATTTTATTTTGTATCTTATTAAAAATAACAATTCATTCTAATCGATCGTCTAACTTGCTTGCCCCGCTCAAATTTGTTCGACCTTAAATTGAATATAACTCAAGAACGCCTCGACCTATTTTCATCAAATTTTCACACGCATAACTTCAGATACGCTACTAGAGCGTATCTAAATTTCAATAAAATTTATGGAGTCGTTTTGGAGATTTTCGAGCCACAAAATTTTATACGTAGGCCTATAAATATGTATAAATAAAATAAATAAATATATAAGGAAGCCGCAATTTAAACGAATGGTATTTTCGTACTCGTACATCAAAACGTAAAGAAAATTCAGTTTCACCCCCCGCTCCCACCGAGCGACCGAACATAATACCTTCTTCAAAAAGTCGGTAAAAGTTTAAACTTTGATTTCGAACCTTGCATAGTTTACTTGACGTATTCGCGTTGTTGTTATTATAGTTAAACTCTTACGATTAATTATTTCACACTCTCAGTTTTTTTCGTATTAGATCGTAAAGAGAAACCGATTCCGAACGAAAGCCGCCGAGTGAGGGGGGCTGATGCTCTCGACCGGTAACAGCGATCCACTTGAATTATCGTCATAGACTTCATCGAGTGTAATAAGCGTTCTAAAAAAAAATGTAATAGAGTTTGCAAGTCAAGATTCAACGCTCTGACTGTTTAAATAAGTCACCATTCGTGTCGTTTTGCCGTTTTTCAAAAGCGATTAACTAAGCGACCTATTGGTGTGACGTTTTGAAGAAAATTGGGAGAAACGATTACAGAAATAATAAACCGTAAATTCTCATTTACAACTATAATTTTTTACGCCGTGCAGAGCGTTTGAATGGTTAAGACGATTTTAAAAATGGATACGAACGGTTCGATAATGGTCCGCTCGCCGAGCTGCAAAAGTGAAAGAACTTGCGCGCAATAATCGCTGTTTAGACGGGCGGGAAATAACGAACGAGTATATAATTTTAATCGGGTCAAGCGCTGAAATTCTCACTGAAAGATTAGGGGGAGATGATTACGCATAGAATTGCTACATAGTGCACGCCGCAGTCGATAACAAAATATAAAAAATCATCGTCTTTCGGTCAGAAGTGTTAAAAACGTGTCGACGAAGACGAAATATTTAAAAATAATATTGTAGTAGACGACAAAACCGGTTTCAACGTTACGATATCGAAAATATAGTCGTATTTGTAACGGGTAGGAAAAAGTTAGTCGACACACAAAAAAAGGCGACTCGAATTCGATCGAACACCGAGGTCACGCTTAAGGATTTTTTACAATAACGATATCATTCGCTATACATTTTTTAATGCCGGTTTGCGGGCCGCCTGAAGGATAAACTGTAAGTCGACATTATACCTTGAAGTTTTAAAATACTGTGAAAACAATGTCGGCAGGAAAAGCTCCGAACTTTAGCGTTACGAGTCGCGGCGACTCGAAGCTTCCAAAATTTCCAAAATACGAACCTTCTGTTCGAATACTAATTCGACAAATTACCGTTTCGTAAAACAGCAGCGTTCCTGATTTCACAATGCGGCCGGCGTACCGTTATTTCCTCTTCGACGACAGCAACCGTATATTTACACGACGGGCTTGTGATATCACCGCGATCCAAAAATAAAATAATCTAAAGAGGTAAAAATCAACAAATCTTGCATTTTGCTTTAAAAATTCATCTCCAGAAATATAAACATCGCGTGAAAAAGTATACGGGTAAAGGGGCATCGAGGTCACGAGTTCACGAGGGGTACAAGCGTTTCCGCGATACTGACATTCGGCAATTCCAAAAGGAAATCGTTTTGACAAATATTAACGCTTACGTTGAGATTTCAAGATCGAAGATTCACTCACATTCCCCAGATTTTTTCTAAAAACACTAAAATAAAGTCGCTTAATGATTTCACGATATAACAATTTAATGAATTCTAAAAGTTCGTCGGCGAATACTAGCGGTCAAAGGGGGTCATTTTGGTTAGAATTATCTAGCGATGATTTCTTTATACCGATATGTTTGACTCGTTAAGGCGATTTAAATGTATATCTCGGGCACGGTTTCCGTTTGAATACGAGTTATCCTTTGTTTCCTATTAACCGGGTTCGGGTAAATTCACTATCTCCTCGCTAACAACGTAAATTATCTACCCCGAGACGTAATAATAACAACGCTATGTTGAAATTTAAAAAATCGGCGAACGTAAAATTTTATTCGGTGTTAGGTAGCAATTACACGGGATATATTTTACATATATACGGAAAAGTCTTCATCGACACTGATTCTCTCGTAAGAAAGCCGAAACTCTTTTTATATTTTTAACAAAAACGTAATACGAAGGACAAAATTTCAACATCGGATTGCCGGTCGCTTCTTCCACTTCTAGATCGTATTTGAAATTTATTCGGCTATAAGATCGCATTTGTTTTACAAGAAAAACTCGTTCTTTAGCTCAAAAAGACGTAAGAAATAAAATGAAAATCTCTTTTTTTGTCTCTTTAATCGGTTCAGTGTTCGTAAGATAAACAATCGGTTCTGTAGAAAGTATCGAATAAAATTAGAATCTTTAATCGGTTATAAAAGTTTTTTAATTAAATTAAAAAGTTCGATAAAAAAAATTCATCGTTTATAATCTGCTAATAGAATATATAAGCCCGTTACTGATGTAGTCGTCTTTATTATTTAAGTACGGTCATCGAAACGTTGTAAATGTAAAAAGAGAACGGATTGTTCCAACGATGTAGTTTCTAGTTATGACTTTTTGTCGATCTATCATCCTCTGGTTTGAACGACCGACCTAATTAAGGGACCTGGAATTTGTTACGTTAAGATCGTGCCGAAAGTACTGTAAACTATATTTTTAATCTACAGAATTTTTTGATTTACAATTTTAAAATTTAATTAGGAATTTTTGTTATGTCTTCGAAAATAATGCGGCACAGCTACTCAAAATTACTTTAAAAAAGTGAAAATATTTTCTAAAAGAAAATAAATTTATTTTTTGGTTACTGTGTTTATTATAAAAGATTCGTTCGCTTTCAATACAAATAGAATAATAAATATATTATACGCCCGGTTTACGATAGATTATTTTAAGTGTGAAAGTAATAAATAAAAGAATTTTAGGCGGTTCAGAATACTACTGTTTTATTTATTTTTTAAACCGAATTTTTTTTTTTAACGACGATTAAAATTATAGTAAAGTCTTAAGCTACAACATTTTCATTTAGCCCACTCTTACGATAAAAAAGTTTTCGGTATTTTTGATACGGTTAAGCACGATAAAAGATAAATTATACCGTAAAATTTGGTAAGTTTTAGTAAAAAATTTTAGAATTTTCAAGGGAGCTCCACCGCAGCAAAAGATTGCTCGAGACAGTTTTTTGTAACGTATGACATCAAAACTTTTTTTTGGAAAAGAATCCTTAACGGTGAAATTAAGATAGATTTTTAACGACTTTACTGGAAAAAATGTGTCAAAATTTCAAATCGAGCTTTCTTTCCCGTATTGGCGAAACCTTTTTGAGGTTTATTCACTCGGGGTGCGCTTACAAAATAATTTCAACGGAAATTTCAAGCGAACGTAACTGGAGACTACATTCGAAGGAATTATTTTTTCGTAATTTTAAGCCGGATTCTACTTTTAATCGCCGATACAAGAGCGTTGTATTGTTTTAGCTTTTTTTCTTTCTTTTTCCTGTTTAGCCTCCGGTAACTACCGTTTAGATAATACTTCAGAGGACGAATGAGGATGATATGTATGAGTGTAAATGAAGTGTAGTCTTGTACATTCTCAGTTCGACTGTTCCTGAGATGTGTGGTTAATTGAAACCCGACCGCCAAAGAACACCGGTATCCACGATCTGGTATTCAAATCCGTGTAAAAATAACTGGCTTTACTAGGATTTGAACGCTGGAACTCTCGGCTTTCCAAATCAGCTGATTTGGAAGACGCGTTCACCACTAGACCAACCCTGCGGGTAGGCGGGGAGGCCTGTTTGAGTATATGGACACTGCCCTGGGCTGTGTTATACTTAATTGTGGGTGCGGCCCAGGGGAAAAAAGGAAAAAAAACATTGATGCTAGTGGAAATAAATTTGTCTAGATTTTTCAAATTTCCATAGGATTTTATGGATCTTCCAAACAGTTTCAAGAATATTATACGTAAAAATATTTTGAAATCGCTTTTTAAAAACTATATTATTATTAATACCACTAATATTAGCTTCGATGTCGGAACGATTCTAATCTTACGCTTTTACCCAAAGTTATTGTTGACAGTTACGCAAGATTTTAGGTGTTATCTTTCACTTATAAGGAAGTTAAATGAGCTGTTTTAGTTTTAATTGAAAAGAGATCTGTGGGAATTAATTTAATGAAAGTTTCTGACCTTAAATTGATTGTCGATAAGACTTATAAGTCATTTTAAGACCTAAAAACAAGTACAGTTTCCCGAAGTACTACTCCCTGGCGTGATTCTTGAGGTATTCTCTGATTTATCACCGGGCGCATTCATAAAAAAAAGATACAGAAGCGAGGCCGACATCTAGTGGTATCGCTAGAATCCACGATATACTTTATTTCGAAATAAAATTAGATTTTTATTTTAATTATCGGAATGTATGTAAGGAATATTTATTATTTTTTATCGTAATTTAAATTATTTAATATGCAACAGTTATTTCTTATTAATTATGAAAGTTTTGAGATGCGGCTACGGTTTAACGACATAATATAGAAAGAATTTTGTATTTTATTATTTTGCTCGATACGATTTATCTTCGAAGAGATATGTCAAATCTAAAACACGAACTATTCTAAAGAATAGACCGACAGTGTTCTTAAATCATTCGGATGAAAAAATAATTAAGAACGATAAAAATTAAGCTGTCTATCACTCACTATTTTTTTTTTTTTTTTTTTTTTGCAGTATATCATCCATTTGAGACTTATGTAAATCGTTAGTGCGGATAAAATATTCTACTATTGCGGTCAATATCACCGATTAGAACGTGTAAACTTAAAGATGCGTATATATTTTTAATTTTATGAATCGACTTTACTAATTTAATAACTTCATTGATAGCTGAAAAAATATGATGTATTCGTAAAAACATACAGATTAAAATTTACTTACCGAAACGTTCCGTGCATCGTAAAAACAGTACATTTAAAACGCAAAGAAGAAAAACAACAAAATTCTTTTATAGGTTACATTTTGAATCGAACTAGCCCGCGGAACCCTTTATTGTTTTCGTATTGCGGTCAAATACATAGTACAGAATTTACATCGACTGCACGAGATTACTTATGTAAATTTAGTTTGCATCGGCAGTATTTGAATATATAACTTGACGATTGTATAATTCGATAAAATTACTACTTCTGTAATTAGCAAATTACATAGATAAAGGTGTACATCGCCTATTTTTGAGGGAAAAGGAACGATTTCCATTATAAGACACCAGCCTTTGTACGAAACGGTTTCAAAATACTAGTTGAATTTCTACTGAAATCGGTACAGTAGATCAATTTATTCTTCGATACAACCTTTGCCCGATCTGAATTATTAACGCAATAGTTAAACTTTTCTGTATCACTTCTGTCCGGGTTAATGAATAATTCACTTGTATGGAGAACGATTTACCCGATCCGAGACCGTAAATTCGTAGCCTAAAACTATAAATAAGCGTCGCCTAAATTTAATATTAACGCTATGAAACATTCAGCTACACGGCCGATTACTTAAACGATTAAATTAATATCCGTGTTGTAAAGTATATTTCTATCCGCTACACTGGACTACCACAGGCCAGACAATTTCATTCTGTTTGACCCATTTTCTTTTGAAATCTCTTAATGAAGACTTTTTTTTTGCATTTGAGATGCAGTGTTTATAAAAGCGTATTTGGCTAGATTTAATTTCTGATTTTACAATTCAATTTTTTTGCACACTTTTCCCCAGGATAGTGCATTAATCATTTAATGCACTACTTCAAACAGTTTTATGGCCCGGTACAACAAATCAGTGCCGCCTAGGCTTTTCTTTTAAACTATGAAACGTTCAAATTATCTGTCAGATTTAACCGGTTAAAATAGCGATAAATTTTATGCTATTTTATAATCTTCCATTTTGTCACTGGTCTATCGCAAATTTCATAGTAATCGCTTCAATTTGCAATCTACAAGTTATTCGTCAGAATTTTATGAAAAATAAAAGAAAAAATATACAATATCTAGTTACGTCGAATAAGATCGATGAATTAGTATATTGAACATGTATACGTTAAATGACGCGTTACAAAAATTTAATTAAAACAAAAATGTCGCTTCATCCAAAAATACATTTTTTTGTAAAATGTCGGAAATAGAGTTAAATCCCCAAAAAATTACATCATTATAATAAATAACAAAGCCTAATTACATTAAGGAATTCATTTTTAAATAAGTTTCAGAATTAGTGCGGTATTTTTAATTTCGCATAATCATTGCAAACTGCGGACAACCACGTGCTGGTGCATTTTAAATTAATTAAAAATACTTTTAAAAACTACGTATTAATGTTTTTTCTCGCATAAACAAACGTCGCATCAAATAAGCTTATCCTAATTTTATCTTAATTCCTAGTAATTTTTAAGTAATATCTACAACGACGATGTCATCCCTTCGAAAGTTTTATGATCGCGTTACCAATTTGAATATCTTTCAATTTCAGCTTAATAATAAAAAAAAACCGGTTTGAAACTTAAACGTATTTTGAAAGTCAAATTTATGCCGATTACGAGTGTGGCTTACCCTGATGTAAATTCTTAGTTCAAGAAATGAAAATATAGAGTATTACTCTGTAAACAGTCTTAAATTTGTGAACGGTCGTCATTTCCTATAATTCTATTATCAAATTAATTTATTTTTACGTATATTATGTTACTGATACATATTGATATTTTATAGACAACGAATTAAATTTAGCAAATCACATAATTACTTTCTGAAGAAGTCGATATTAACATAGACAACAATATTAAATCTCGGTAAAGAAAGTTATAGATTTTTATTTATAAACTTTTTTTTATGACTTGCATAATAGTGAGATTGATGAGATTTGAACTGCGGTTAAGTTTCCAGGTGTCATAAGAAAGCTACATGTAAAATTTCGTAATGACTGGTTCAGTAGTTTTTGCAGTAATCGGGAACTAACGAAAAAAATGCCGTCAATATAATAGAACTGTGGTTAATTTTTTTTTTTTATGTGTATTCTTCAACAGTAAGATAAGATGCCATTTATTTAAAATATTTTCTTGATATTTTACAACAAAGTATGTAATTATTTTTTCATAATGTGTCCGAAAAAAAAATCTGTTTATATATTATTTTACATTTACAACATTTTTGTAAATGCTTCTGGAAGCTGTATTTTTTATAATTTTTATCTTCAAATTATATTTTATAAACATTACATTTATTACAAATATATTAGAATTAAGATTCGTTATTGATTATTTTATCCGATCATTTTATTTATAATTTTAAGATAGATTGTATTATTAGTTAAATGTATTTTATTTGAAAAATGTATTCACGTCGGTATAAATTGAAAGTAAAATATTCAGTGGAATATAAAAATTCATATTTTAATGATGAGTACAGATTAGTTCATTTTTTATCAGCGACTGAAATAGCAAACATACAGCTCTATAATTTTAATATTATATTTATAATTAGACCATACGTACAGTGTTGCTAGATGTATTCGCCGAACTCCAGAAACCGATTCAGGACACCAAAATGTGAAAAAAAGTTTATATCGACATAAGTCCTACTTTGCTTTGTTTTCCTTCTGGACGCTATTTTGTGATTTTCAACAAAAAATTATTTCTCAGGAGCCGGTAAACCTACAGTAATTAAAATTTTATAAACGTCACCTTAAAAATTGGCGGCCATCTTAATTTTTTTATTTTTCAATATCTTTATGATTGGTTATTTGATATAATTTTTACTAACACAAAATTTATTAAGCATTTTATTTTGAAGAAAATGACACCTCGTAAAACTACGTTGACAAACAATCCAGTTTTGTTTGTCAACGTAGTTCTATTTCTTCCATTAAATATAATAAATAACAGTAAATTAAGAAAAATTATTAGCTTTTAATATTTTATCCCTTCTACGTTGTGTGCTTGGAAATGTAAAAAATTTTAATAATATTTAATGAAAGACACATAAAATTATTATACTAATTCTTTACTTTAATTCTGCGCAGTCTAAACATTTTATTTGCTTTGCTATGCGTGCGCGTGTGTGTGTGTGTGTGTGTATTGAAACATATTTGACGTACACTTAGATCGCATAGACAAAAAACCAAAGTGAGATAAAAGATGAACAGATTTGTTCGTTATTTATAATAAATCATTTATATTACAGAGCTTGTTTACTCGCTTATTATCCCTCTACATGAGATATAACACGTGTAACACGTGTACATGAGATATAACATCACCCTTGGCTGTTTTTTTACTGGACAGCTGTCATTTTCTCTAATATAAGATGATTTATGACTTTAGTTGTCTGACCGTGTCAGTTTGTTTTTTAACGGTAATGTTTTTTCCTCTAGTCTGCAGTTGGTTTAAATGTTTCTTTTCTATCTTAAATCAGTTACATTCTTTCTAATAAATAGAATAACATTTCTTTAAAGATATATTCACTTCCATTTGAATTATTAAAAAAATGAATATTATTATTTGTTTAATCTTTTCTCAATTTTTCCTTTAAAATATTTTTTTTTCGGTTGCGGGCCATTTCTTAATTAATAACTGGAGATGATTTCTAAAAATAAAAGATTAAAACATCATTTACGGGAAGATATTTTCTTAAATAAAAGTTTATAAATTCAATGCGTCGATGAACTTGAACGTTTAAAAATATATAGATGGGATCGCTCTCCTGTCACAGTGAGTAATGTAATTTTTTTATTTTACGAAATAATTTCAAACAATCGGTACACGGTACATAAAAAATACGTCAGATTAAAATTAAGTTTGATTCGGCTATATTTATTCCTTATAATATTTAACAGAACTATGATGAGGCATAATTATACTGGAGGTCCGACAACGATATTATTGCTGCAGTGCAATTTTGGTAAGGAATTAAATGAACTGTCGACCCTCACAATTTGCGCGCGCCCACACATTAGATCCTTAGATCCTACCTACGAGGTCGGTCGGCAAACTGTTTAGTTGATGTATTAAATAACATTATATTTTCTGTACTTATAAACATAAAAGGATTACATAAATGTAGGTATGTAGGTTGTTTTTAGAGTCTAACGCAACGTTGTTGTATGTATCTGGCCGACAGTTTTATTTATTAGAACCTTAAATTTAATCGAGTTAATTACAAGTTTTACCGATTACTTTGTTTTATTCTTTAATGTTTTATTTCGTTTTATAAATTAAACATTCTATCGTATTAAAAACCGGCCGATCAGTCGATATAGTTCTTACCTTCTAAATCTGCTGGTCCCGTGTTTGATTCTGGGCAAAAATTTGGTTTTTTTTAAATCGTTAATTTCATTTACCTAATATTCCTTAAAATATACGTGTAGGATAGTACGAGGTCGTATTGTAAATAAAATCGGAAAAATTTGATCTGTTATTATTTAATATTAAAATTTTACCTTACAAAACCGATAAACTATCGTAATATTTTAATATATTTATTAAAATTAAAGGAGATTAATTATTATTTTTATAAAATGTAATCGATATAAAATAATCGACTAATCTTAAATTAATTTAATTATACCGGATGTGTATATAAGAAATAGGATTACTAACATTGTAACTCGTATAGCAATATTGACCGTTACAAGTGTACGGTTGTATTTGAATCGAACCATCACGTGATATAGTACTGTCCTACGGTAGCCAATCAGAGCGAAGGAAGCCATCTGGGTTTTTTCCTACCCCCTCACACCTTCACACAATCTTTTACGATGCGTCCAGCTACTAAAAAAAAAAATTAAACGAAAAAATAATTATCTCTAAAATTACTCTTTGCAAAGTAGTCCTCTGTCAGCGTTTGACCGATACATTTTTATTATTTATCATATTTATAATTGTCGATTGAACCATTTTTTTATTTATTAAAACATTTCTTACTATAAAAAAATATTTTATTACGTTTATCCATCATTAAACATATCGTTTTAAACGTAATTCTAAATGGAGTGCATTTATACACATTATTTCTTTTAAATTACTTTTTTCTTATGATAATTAAAAATCATACAATGGCTGTCATCGATACCGCCTCTAGAATAAAACCTCTAAACAAGACGAAAATTTTCTCGAATTTTTAAGTCAGAAAAATTATTCATCAAGACCATATTTATCAAAGATTTTGTCGTGTAATATGAGATGTAAAATTTTGCAAAATTCATATCATAATCGTTTGCCGACCTACATTTAAAATTGTTCAATATTTAAGCGTTTTGACCGTCCGTATCTCTGTGACATAACAGCACTGTAAACCAAGAAGACGAACCGTTCGCATTCGACGGTAACGGTTCAAGATAATGACCGCATAAGTGTTTTCATCCTTAGGAAATTCGGTTCAAATCTTAATTTCAGCCGAAGATTCCCGGTTTATTAAAACATATGTTGTTGCACTTAAGATATACAAATTTAGCAAATTTTTCCACGAGTATGTATCTTTATCATTCTATCGCCCCGAATATCACTTCGCTTACTGACCGTTTAATTAAGTTTGAATCCTTTCTTTTTCCTGTTTAGCCTCCGGTAATAATATAATATAAGATAATTCTTCAGAGGATGAATGAGGATGATATGTATGAGTGTAAATGATGTGTAGTCTTGTACATTCTCATACCTGAGATGTGTGGTTAATTGAAACCCAACCACCACCAAAGAACACCGGTATCCACGATCTAGTATTCAAATCCGTGTAAAAATAACTGAACGCTGGAACTCTCGACTTCCAAATCAGCTGATTTGGGAAGACGCGTTCACCACTAGACCAACCCGGTGGGTCAATTAAGTTTGAAATTTGTAACACGTAACGGTATTATAATTAGTATCGACGAATCTTTACCGGAGTTACCGTTAATTATATCATCAGCAAAGATTATAAAAGATTGTAAAAAAGAAAAAGAAGAGATTATATTATACGTAGTCTATTATAATCGTTAAATATTTTTCCTTCAGCGGCCTCAATCAGCCCCTTAATAAATATCTCATGAGAATAGTCTGACTTAACTTCTTTCTATTATGACAGATTTTTCGTTTGCTGCTACTTTACGTCGTATCAATTTAATAATAACCCTTGTGAAAATGAAAACGAGCTTGCTATTTATTCTGCTTTAAAAAAGCTATAAGTTAAATAAATAAAAGATAACGGTTAAAAGAGATATTTAAACTGATTTTTTGGATTGTTCTACGTACAGCTTTGGAAAATAAAAATTATTAGTTTCGATTTACATTACAATATATTTAGTAAAAGATTAAGATTTTTTTTTTGTGTGTGTATTAAAAAGCTTACATCCTGAGAGAAAAAATTTCAACAAATTTATTTTTCTTATTTAAGGACAGATGGAAATACGTTTAAGATTACAACTTGTTTTTATGTGTTTATATATCTATTTATCGGATATATTATCGTAACTTGATCCGAAAATAAAGTATTATTTTTAATGAAGTACTAATATTAAGAAAAAAGGCTTTATAGTTTAAAATGGAAACAAAAGGTAGTTTAAACGGTTTTGTCATCGACGTACCAAAACTAAAATATATATATTTTTTTTTCAGTCTATATATTCAGAAGCCGATTTTTTCTAAATGATTTATCGGTATTCTATTTTTTTAAATCGTACATAAGTAGATATAATATAAGTATTTTTATAAAAGAATAATTTGTTTTTAAAGTTATAAATGTTAGCTGCAGAAAAAGAAGTCGCATCTGAACTTGCATTTCTGAAGCAAGCCCTGGAAAAGCCTTGTGTAATCTTTGCCGTATATCAATACCTTATGCCGGTGCGACGACTAGTTATCTATCTCGTCATATTAAAGTTAAACGCCCGGGAATTGATATTTCAAGACAAAAAAATCCTTGTCCTTCTGATTATCGTATTTCAGAAACGCATTACGATTTAAATCTTACGTCTATTGCGATTTATTTTTTAAGAAAATATTCATAAATAATGAATATAATTTCCTTGACTTTTTTTTTAATATAAAAACTTAATAATACGGCTCATATTTTGCGTGTCTGGATTTTTGAAAATCTTTTTGTTTTATGACCAGCAGCGGCTCGCGTATAGGCACCGTGGACTCCAGCACCACCTGTTTTCGCTTAATATTATCGATAAAATTTAGATATAACGAGTCCTTTTTTCTTAAATTCTTTCTTTATACTTGTACAATATATAATAATCCTTAAGCTTAATGTCAGTAGCCATCCCCCAGTTTATGAAAAAGATACGAAAATCTTTGTACGGAATTGTGCGCTTCACAGTTCCAGCGGCGTGGTGTTTAGCTGTTGTGCGCATGCGCACATAGGAAACTGCCAGGAAGAGAAAGCACTGTCGTTCCCGCAGAGCCCACCCTGGCGTGTCGGCGGAAGATAGTTTTTTTTACGCCACGTGTTTACGGAAACTTCCTTTTTCGTTCGCTTCTCTAATTCGATCATCCGCGGAAGGAATTCTAAAGTGTTTATTTGTCTTTTCAGTAGCGATCAGAAGACGGCGGAAAGCAAGGGCTCTTTGATCGCCAAATCAGAAGGGCTAAAGAGAAGATAATTAGTAAAAACTAATCACGTATTTGTTTCTGCGTACATAGAAATTGAAATAAACCGCCGTTGGAGTATAGTGTTTTTAAGCGGACATTTTATCGCCTAATATTACTAAAAAATATTATCTGTTGACATTTTATTATTTATTCGATTAAACCGAATACGCCTTTAAGCGTAATGTGCTTAGAAACGGTGTGCCGTATTCTTGAATATAATAAAATGTAGAATTAGATTATTATCCTGCTTTCTGCTATCGATTCATTCTTATTTTCGGTTCTTTTATTTTACAGAAAACTTTAACTGCGGCCTTGAAAAGGCTAAGAAAATCAACCTCGTTAATGCTAGCTACGAACCGCTACCGTTCGTGTCTGTTTCTAACCAAACGACACGATTTCAGCGATGAAGAATTCCAGAAACCGGGTATCTCTCGATCGGATGGACCGATTTGGATGAAATCGGCACGATGATTTTTTGTACGTGACGGCGATTAATTTGTCACGATAGGTGTAGGAGGCAAGGAGATGTGGACCTTAAGGATCCCGTATCTCAAAATTTTATTCAAAGGGCAGAAATATTTCCTAGCGAACATATTTTCCGGTATTATTCAATCCCTTATAAAGGGATAAAAATATCCTTTTTTCGGTTTCTCGCGCGGTTGGCGAAAGGACCTGTTGGTCTGCCTAAATTATATTTGAACTTTATTTCGACGAAATAGACTTTTGCGTTATCGGTCGAGAAATGTTAATCGCTGAAATTACTAATTTTTCATATTTACTTATAATTCTAACGTTACATATTTGTTAAACTGTTTACGCCGTATCTAAACAGTACATACAATGAATATTATTAAGCGACGTCATGAACTGGGTGGAGCGAAAGCACGGTAACACAGGCTACGAATTTACCCGGCTCCTGTCTGGACATAGATGTTTTCGAGAGTTGTCGCTCCTCGATCGCCCCCAGGGGACGCCTTCCGGTCATACGGATTCGGATAGTAGAGTGCCTGCGTGATCATGCAGGGACTGTACATACTATATGGCTTAGATCCGGTCCCTGCATAATAGGGGGGCAGTTTTTTAGAGGGGGAGAACCCCGCACTACCGGCTGGCAGAGATTATTCCTCCCCCTACGGAAAGAGAAAAAAAATGAATATTATTAAAAATACTGGTATCAACATTTTATTTTTATTAAATTTCAACTCTACCCGTATTCTATTTTCCCATTTTTGACAGCTGTTTTTAAACGCTGTACAGAGAAGTGACAACAGTATAATAAATTAATGAAACTTATAGTAAAATCCAATATAAGTTACGTAAATTAGCGAGCGATTTAATAAATAAACCTCGAAAATGAGAAAACTATTTCACAAGAACGCAATATTTTTTTACATTTGGTTAATATAAAAAGCATACAAATGCTGCATAATAAATATGTACAACTTTATCCTGGTTTCAAAATTGCCACAATAAACACTTAAATTACTTATATACGCTATTACTATCTCGTATCAGATATGGTTATCCACGTTAAAAATGTACATTTATTCCTACTGTGGAATTTTTAATCCCCATGATACTTCAAAAGGAAGTAATCGCGAATAATTTCGGTTTTCAGATTTCAACGGAAATATCCATTTTCACTTGTTTTTGCGTGACGTCTGTACATATGTATGTGCGTACGTAATTACCTCGCGTAGCTCAAATACGATTGGCCGTAAAATGTTGGAATTTTGGATTTAAAACTGTTGTAACACATCTAGTTGTGCACGTCCCCTTTTGATTACAATCGGATGAACCAAAAGCGTCCAAATAAAGCCAAAATTTAAAAAAATTAGATTTTGGACTTTTTCTTAACCGAAGTAATAAGCTCTGATCGAGAGGTTTTCTACGATATATCGTAAGCGGTACTTGTTTTCATCGGTTCCAGAGTTATAGCCCCCAATAAAATTTTAATTAATGACACGCACTCGTGGGTGAGACTACACTTTGCGGGGCCCAGTTAAGGGTGAAATTAAAAATTCGATTATATATTTAATAATCTGTACATCACACGAATTTATTTTATTTGTTTTTCCGATTAACATTAACATTTAAATTACGGGTTCGTTTATTAACTTCATGTAGTTTTTAACTCTTAAGTAATTAACCGTTTAAAACAATATCTTTTTCACGTGTAAAGAAGGATATATTTTAGGTAAGAGGCCCGTATTAAAACCACGTGTTTTCGCGTCCCGCAGTTTTATGTTTTTTATTAAATATTTACTCGATTAGTATTAGGGCATAGAGTATATTTTTGTGAACATTTTCAAGTGATTTGATCAATTTTAGGACGATTCTGTGATTTATTGTAGAATTTTACGGTTTTTAATTTTAATATTAATTTTTAATAGCCATTTAAATGTTTATAATAAATGACGTATAGCTACTTCGATGACGCCATCTTTCTCGTTAAGTGTGTGTGTGTGTGTGTGTGTGTGCTGCCAGGCCAGCTGCGCTTCCCTTCTCTGTTGCTATTGGTGCAGAGGGGACAGGTGATGCGCCATGCTGCTCTGCGCATCTCAGCCAATGCTATGTAGCAAGTACAAGACTAAAGAAAGATAAATTACATAAAAATAAAAAACATAGACTTTAACGTAATATCTTTTAGAATTACTACTATTCCAGGAATACGCTTGCATATGCTAAATACTAACTCCTCCTTCCCCCAAAAATACCCGGGAGCTGCTGATTACAATACAATACATAAATATGAGCCTTATAAAAATTTAATTCACTAACGTCTAAAAATCTGGATTCCTGCAACTCTTTCTTGCGTAAAGTAGTGGGTTATTTCTATATAAGATACAATAAAAAATAATAAGTCGCATAAACGCTATTTAAAGTTTGTTAAATTTATAATTATACACCAGAATCGCAAGAAGAGTTTACGCGTCAACTATAATAAAGGAAAACAATACGGTAAATAACATTTACGCTACAAGAACAGAAGACTAAACTGAAAATATTACACTCTGCATCGAACACACATTACATTCGCAAATACAAAAATAATAAAATATAATTTTACTTTTTTTTATTATATTCCGACAATTCAGAAACAGCCGCGAACAGTAAGCTAGAATTAAATAAAGTATTTATATAACTTGAATCTTGTAAAGAGCTTAGCCCGATGATTTATCGATAACAAAAAAATTACACTGCTAACGGACGCCAGCACGAACAGAACTGGTCGGTAGACTGGTAACATCGTCCACACAGAATTATAATAATAATCTTGCGTGTGTAATTCGTTGGTATGTTGTTTATTACAACGTTCATTCATTTGTTGACAAATTCTAGCCCGGTATTGCGAAATTGACAAAACTGCTGGCGACGTTGCTGTCTGCGACCTTGACCACAAACCTAATAATTTTTATTTTTTTCTTTTGCGGCACACTTGACAAAAAATACTGCATCTCCGTTTAACTAAATTTTCATTAAACATCTAAACATATTTACAATTCTTACTTGTGTATCGCTAGATTAAATAATAAAATCTTCACAATTTATTTCTCGATCGATATTATTTCAAATGAACATAAATATTTCCATTACTTTTTGTTAGCACTAGATAGGGAATCTTGGAGAGCTGCGTCAAAAAACTCGATTTTCCTTATTCTAATTTTTGTTGATACTATTCCAGTCGCATAAAATATCAGTTACATATTATTCATACAGTCGATTACTACTCTCTTAGCCCTACTTTTTCTAAATAAGATACATCCTATATATCGTTTATTTTTTGGATTTTTAGAACTCAAAATCGTATTTTGAAATTTTAAAAACTAACTGAGATTACTAATTTTCCCTACTCCATACCCTGATGTTAGAATATTCCTGATCTGTGCTTTTCCCCTTATCGACTTAGTATCTATTAACTCTTTCTCCTGATCGAGCGATTATTCATCCGCGTGTTTGTTACCGATGTACTGAAGCTTCATTTCTTCAAAATTTTCTGTTACTTTTCGTTGCGGTACATCATTATGGCCGATAATGATATTTTTCTATCGATTATCGTTTCACCTTGGACGATCTGAACTTTGCCGTTCTTCATTTTTCTATTAATTTTAATTCAAAATATCTATATACAGTACATCGCCCGTAAATTTTTAAGTATAATATAACGAATTATATGAAATCAAAGAGCGATTAAACGATCGCCAACAAAAAAACAAAGAAACGAAATGACGATCAGCTCCGACTTGGCAAGAATATTGTGCGACAATATCAGAAGAGTAATGAACTAAAAGATACAAATTTTTTGCACCTTATTAAAGATCGGGCATGCACGTCTGAGTGTATATGTTGTTCTTATGAGAGTCTATTTTTCAGTCACTCTGTAATTAACTTTAATGTAGCTAAAATTAAACAGAAATTAAAGTAGAAAATCCAAAAATAATTCGATTATAAATTATAACTTTCAATTAATATTAAATAATCAGATACTTCACCAAATCTATTAGATATACACGTTTTTAAAATTCCATAAAATTTTATTTCACTAATAACTTCTGATTTTTTTTCATATATATATATATATATTATTGAATTGTAATTTACTGTATTTATTATTGTAATTTTTTTTTTAAATAATGGGTTAATAATTATTAAAACAATATATTTAAACTAAAAAAATGAAAGTTAAAAGAAATAAATAAAAAATTAAAATAAAAAAAACGTTATGAAGTGTGATTGGAATCGATGAGCCTTCCCTTTAAGATCCAAACATTTCATAAATTAAAATTTTATTTTAATTTCGATCGCAATCGAAAAGTGTGGTCCACAATTGATGTTACAACAGCCCTAATCTAAAATTTCAACATCCTACGGCTAATCGTAGGATTCGTTATAAATAACGAACATTTTCGGGTAACCCATCTTTTTCTTTCTTTTTCCTGTTTAGCCTCCGGGAATTACCGTCCAGGTATTACTTCAGAGAGATATGTATCTGTAAATGAGGTGTTGTCTTGTACAGTCTCAATTCGACCGTTCCTGAGATGCGTGGTTAATTGAAATTCAACCGCCAAAGAACACCGGTAATCCACGATCTAGTATTCAAATCCGTATAAAAGTAACTGCTTTTACTAGGACTTGAACGCTGGAACTCTCGACTTCCAAATCGGCTGATTTAGGAAGACGCGTTCACCACTAGACCGATTCGGTGGGTTAGTAAACATCACTGCTTTGTGATGTTAGTGTCCAAGTCTGGTTCTTCGAACGTAAAAATTATAATTAATCTTAACGTCAAGCCTATCTAGGAAATATATTTAATGTAAATCTAGTATTATGAAAGCAAACAATACGAGGTGTATTTTCTCTTCCTTTTAGGTAATTAGTTACAAAGGAGGTAAACTCCTAACTCAAATTTTGTGTTAAGATTAACCTTCTCAGCTGTCCCTCTACCGAACCCACCGGGTTGGTCTAGTGGTGAACGCGTCTTCCCAAATCAGCTGATTTGGAAGCCGAGAGTTCCAGCGTTCAAGTCCTAGTAAAGCCTGTTATTTTTACACGGATTTGAATGCTAGATCGTGGATACCGGTGTTCTTTGGTGGTTGGGTTTCAATTAACCACACATCTCAGGAACGGTCGAACTGAGAATGTACAAGACAACACTTCATTTGCACTCATACATATCATCCTCATTCATCCTCTGAAGAATTATCTAAACGGCAGTTACCGGAGGCTAAACAGGAAAAAGAAAGAAAGAAAGCTGTCCCTCTACCGAAGATTTATGACTTATTGTTAAGTCGTCATAGCTTTTGCTTTTCTTAACCGCCTATTAATAATAATCTGCCTCAAAATGTTATCGTTAATTTTTACCCTCTTCGCAGAATTTGCTGTAAAAAAAAAATAATCTGACGAGTAAGGAAAATCACCTAAATGTATCGATTAAAATTTATTTCATTCCTTTTTCATCAAAATGAAAGGTTAAGACGGCTTTCGAGAAACAAATGTATGCCGTGTGCTCTTTCTTTTTCGCTCGTAAGTAGCAAACATCTCGACCGTTGTACGATAAATTCTAATTTATCCTTGTATTTTTATTTAATAATATTTGTTCGACGTAAAATAACGTAGTTAAATATATGAAAGAAGCGTTCGTTTTTAGAATTTTCACTCGCTAACTAAGCGGTTCGAAACTTACGTTTATATGAACTTGCTTCTCTCATTTTTACACGGAGAACGTGTCCTAAACGCCTGTTACATTCTTTGTGAATCGTGTCATCCGCAAACTATGAACTGCGGTTACGTAAACGGCTGACTGCGGATGCCGACTCTATCGTAACTTCCGCTAAACTAAAAAACGATCGGATCTAATCGACGAGCGGCTACCTAGATGGAAGATGAAGGTTAATTCGGTTAATTCTACACGCGTTACGTTTACGATGAGGAGAGGTGACTGCCCACGAGTTCAACTTAATGGCGTTTTCGTCCGCGTGCTGACTTGTGCGTTATCTAGGACCGCATCTGGATCGCCGTCTAACGCGGAAGAGTCATGTCGGGGAGTAAACGACGAAGCGTAAGGTAAAGTTCACTAAGATGTATCCGTCGCTCGGCAGGGAATCGCGACTATCATTATATAACAAACGATCGCTGTACTCAGAGATCCTGAAACCGATTTGTATATAAGGAATCCAGCCGTGTTGTACGACAAGCCAGAGTAACAACATCGAAGTCGAACAGCGATTTAAAACAAATTATTGAGAAATATAACAGAAGCGCCGTGGTTTGTCAAAAACAAAGAAATACACGATTATCTGGGATCGCCAGCCGTTCGAGAGGAGATTCGGCGATTTAGTACAAGACATAAATCGGGACCGAACAAACATGTGAACTGCCTCGCGGTTAACTTCCTGGATAACAGCGAGAACTTTAGGCACGTAAAGCTTTAGATCTGTAAGTTATCCGAGATTTGAGGCGAGTCAGGGACCCCAGGGTGTTGTGCGTCGCTGTTCTTCGTTCCGTTTTGCCACTTAATTTTGTTGATTTTTTTTATTTGTTTCAATGTATCTTTGATTAGTTATTTGCGTTCGATCGATAAGATTATCGCTTGAAAATTTCTTTGATTTTACGCTCTGAACTTTGGACTTTGATCAACGCTCTTTGCGCTCATCTTCGGATGTACTTATTACTATATATTTACGCGTACTGTATAACACGTGTCTACCTACATACGTATACATGTACGGTCCTTTGAGAGAATTAAACAGAAACCCCTCTTTACATGTCTTATTTTATCTTTTTTTTAGTCCTTAGATTTACTCGTAATTACTAAACCGGATCCCGATTGTAAATTAAACACAGAGGCAAAAAAATCTTCGTGAATCATTCTGCGTATTAATGAAAAGAAATATCTCTTCGGTCTCCGTAAATCGACTTAGATTTTATTATCTTTTACCGTCTGGCAGTATTACTTTGAAAATATTTCCAACTAATTTAAACGTCTGCCGATGACATTTTACGTACGTAATTACAAAATAAATAAATTTTGTTCCGAATTTAATTACCTGCGATCGTCTTAAGTCTTAATAAGAAAACTCATTAAAGATGTGGACAAACGGATAGTGTTTTCAAAAAGTTTAATAATTACATTTGTATTTGATATGTAATTCTTTAAACTCGACTAAAACTAATTAATATCTGACTTTATATTGTCGCTAAGTTAAAATTTATTCCGAAGTAACAAATGTAATTCGATCAAATATTGTCGGTTTTCTAAATTAATATTTTGATCGCCTAACGTTTTTCATTAAAGTTCAAATAAATATAGATCAGAACCGATCGAATGTAATTTTTTTACGTTTAAATCTTTATTCGAGGAAAGTTAATTCTTTATTAACTAATATAAGGGCTTTTTTATTTTATAGCGATTATGAGAGATTTTACTTTCTTTATTTTTTTTATGTTTTTTTAAATACGTGACTCATACCTGCGCACAGGAAACCCCTTTGCAGCCATTGTTTCTGTATTTTATGTTACAATTACGTGAATTTAAAAAATATATATATTTTTTAATTTATTCGATTTTACTTAAAGGGATGTTTTTAATGTAAATTTACATCATCCCTATAACAATATACATTGTTTTAATTTATTTTTTTGATATCGTTCTTTAATATTTAACCGTTATACCGTAATTACGTATAACCTAATACTTGTCGTTTTATATTTAAGTAAAATTTAAAGAAAATTGTGGACTAAATATTTATAAAAAAATTCCTTCGGTGAAATAACTATTCGAAACGGCGACGTTCAACGTTTTCAATGCGCGCTTCAATAAAGAATTTTGTATCTATTCGAACAAATTCTCCAGTAGCTTAAATTTTTTTTTTAATTTCTGTCGTATTCGACGTAACAGTTCGCTTATATCTATCTATTACTTCTAACTGTAACACAGGTATATAAAAAGAACGGTAAACTATTTTTCCGTTCACGGAATAGCTTATTTTTTATGTATTTAAGCCTTCGATGAACAAATACTTTTTTAAAAAAAGCAGTAAGTCTTTGTATCTTGTCTGAGATCAAATAAATTTCTATATTTCTTAATATATGAATCTATAACCGATTAAAAACGTAATAAAATATGTTTTTGCTTAATTTGAAACTTAAACGATTATTACTATAATTAATTCTGCCGTATTTTATTTATTTCAAATCGTATTCAAATATTATACGTTTAATATTATGAAAAGAGACCGTTTCAGACGACTTCATAAAATATAATTTAAATGGATTATTACTTTCTAAAGTATAAGAGATTAAAGGAATATAATTTTTGCGAGTTTTAGTTATTTTTCATGGAAAAATGTCGGATTAAAGGTGTAAACAAATTTTTACAGAATATTACAGTCGGTTCTTGAGGTAAGAACCTGCAGAAAAAAAAACAAATGAATCTGTCAAATTTTAATACAAATTTCTCGGTCGTTTTAATGCTCGAAAGTATGTATATTATATTATATTATAGGGCAGCTAAAATGTAATACACCTGGAACGTAACGGGAAAAAAATCGGATGAGGCTGTGTCGGGGTTCACGGCCGTTGGTTTAACCTAAAACGTTACAGACGTTTGATGAAGTTCCTCCGAGCTACAGACCGACCGATGGGAGAGCCACCGTCGTATTTTTTTTTAACAAAACTGAATTCTCCGATGGAAAATTTTAGTTCCTTCCTTTGACCAACTCTACAGTAAACCGGTCGGTATGTATGTCAACGAGTCGCTTTTAGTGTTTAAGATTGAAATAAAAACGAGACGTTGACTGCCTACTAAATTTAATTTTAACTTAAAACAGACACTGAGTGGTACATGATATTTATTTCGACTAACATTCGACGACAATTTTTTTGAACATAGGCCTGTGATATGAGAAGTAACAGCGATAAGGCATATAAAGCAGCGGTAGAGGTGCCCGCGCCGTCGGCGTCGTTCTCTGAGCGCGCCGTACCGGCTTTGCGACAATCCCGAAAAAGTCTCGCTCGCTCGGAGTCGGACATTGTGGTACCTGCGCGTGTCCCATAACCTCCTCTTTCCAGCGACACGCGTAATTTATATTTCCGGCTGGCTTTTGAGCGGACTGAGGCCGACCGATTGAATTTTTATACTCTTTTACACGTTTACTTTAATCTTTTACTCGTAAATATTCTACAAAATACATTTATCGTTACTTAAATCGATCTATCGTGACAAAATCTAAACGAAAACGCCGCGCTATCACGTCTAAGTCGTGCGCTATACCGAATGGAAATGAGCAAGAGGGTCAGTTTTGGCGCATCTGCGCTGTGTCCCCTTCCCGCCCATCCGTTTCCAAGCGACGCAACTTCAAAGTTTTATCGGCGAGTTGACCGTGTAAGTTATAGAATTACACCCCGTTTACGTCTCTAAGACTAATAGTTAGGAAGTTATTAAGGGAGGACGGGATATGTTACGGCATCGAGTACGCCTGCCGTCTAAAACAACGTGCAGCAATTAATTCTTTAATTACGGCAAAAATGGACGCTAGTGAACGAAACTGTAGATCAAAGTACTAAAGTAAACGGGCGATAAAATTTCACGCATCAGAACCCGGATAAGCGAATGCTGAGGATGAACCTGCATCGTCGAACGATTTGTACGAGAGATAAGAAGCGCCAAAAGGATACGGATGAATCGATTCGTTGAGTCGTTAAAAAATTTTTTTAAATCCTGAATGTCGTATTCGACAACCCACGAAGCCGATAATTCTGCAGCTCAACCGCAAAACGGCCGAACCTTTGTAAGATGAAATTTGAAATTATTACATACCCTCCTACTCACCGAGTTTGGACCCGTGGGATTTTCACTTCTTTCCTAATTAAAGATAGATATCAAGGTTATTCGTTTTACAACGAACGATGTACTGAAGGATCTACAGAGGTCATCGATCGATGAAACACAGCCAGGATCGATTCTTAATCGACGAAATTAACGTATTCACCGTGGAACTTACTCGACCGTTGAATTTATTCTTCGTTATGTGAGATGTATAACTGTAAGCGACGACTGCTTAAAAAAATAAATGTAAGATTTTATTGAAAAACGTAAAATGTAAGCTAGTTGCCATATTTGTTTCATTTGACTATTTGTGCAAGGCGTTTCAGACCCCCTAGAATTTTACACTACATTCTTTATTAAATATATGTCGTAAATAATTATCGTTATTGTCGGGTACTTTTGTGTAGAGAATGAAAACAAACTGTTTTATACAAATAAATTAATTTGTTTAAATCGATGCTGATTATTATTGCATCCTAAGATGTGATTACGCGCGCTTGTTGTTTTACTAAGGTGTACAAGTACGGTCTGATTATATGGATAAAAGACGCCGATTTAATTAACTTAAATTCAGTAACTTCATTTAAAAAAAAAAAACAAGCAAAAAACGAAAAACAGACTCGTTCGGTTTTTAGATTAAAAAGTATCATTTTCTGTTATTAAAAAAAAAAAAAATACGTTTTCTGTTTTATATATGAATAGATATAATATTATTATCGTTATTATTTTGATTCGTGTTGTCAGTTATATATAATATTTTACGCTAACCAAAACTAAAGATGTATTATATAATTTCTATCTCGGTTTTACGTAAATTAACAGTAGAAAATTCTAATGGCTTTTGATGAATTAATAAAAATTCTTTGAAAAATATGGAATGTTTTGATTTGTGTTAGAATAACTATTATTTACCGTTATTGTTTTTACTTCCTTGTACGAAGTAAAGGAAGTATTGCGATCGCGAAAAATTTCGGTTTTCAGATTCCAACGGAAATATCCATTTTGAGCATCCCTGAATCCATTTTGACTAGTTTTGGCGTGACGTCGTATCTACTTACGTATATATCTCGCATAATTCAAAAACGATTAGCCGTTGGATGTTGAAATTTTGGATTTAGGACCATTGCAACATCTAATTGTGTACTTCCTCTTTCGATTGCAATCGAATGAACCAAAAGCGCCCAAAAAACCCAAAATCCAAAACGATTTGGTTTTTAGACTTTTATTTTCAGGAGACTAATAAGTCCTGATCGAGACCTTTTCAACGATATATTATAAGAGGTACTTTGTTTCAGCGGTTCCAGAGTTATAGCCAAATAAAATGTTAATTAATGAAATATTTGGATTAGGAGAAGGCATATCGGTTCGAATCAGACTTCATCTTTTTTTTAATTTAAATATGTCGATTTATTAATAATTATTAACCTCTCATTGTAAAACATTGATACCATAAATAATAATAATAATAATTTTTAAAAAATCAGAAGTTATTAGTGAAATAATATTTTATGTACTTTTCATTTTAATAAAATGTGTATATGTAATTTAATAGGCGTACAAGTAAGTCGTGTGGTGTCCGCATCAGATTATAATATAATATAATAATTAATATATTAATAATTTTTCATTCTTATACATTACATAGGGAAAGGATAGATGTGGTACTTACGGATAAACAAACCAAACTGTTGTAGCGTTTTAATGGCATCAGTGCCATTAAATATTATATTCTTTATATAGAAGTAATCTGACAAAGTTTGCTCAAAATCGGTCCAATAGCTCTGGAGATATAAGGTGATTTGGAGGGCGATAGCGAACACCCACAAATATCCTGAAAATTTCCATCCGGTTTTTTGGGATCGTTAGGAGTCAAAACGTCAAGATCCGGTGAAAACCGCATATACCCAATTTGGATCGTTTACAATACTTTCAGAACAATTTAGATTCGGAGTAACAGTACAAGGTGAAAAGATAAAGATGCTACGATTTGCTGATGATATAGTAATTCTAGCCGAAAGTAAAAAGGATTTAGAAGAAACAATGAACTGCGTAGATGAAGTCCTACGCAAGAACTATCGCATGAAAATAAACAAGAACAAAACAAAAGTAATGAAATGTAGTAGAAATAACAAAGATGGAACACTGAATGTGAAAATAGGAGGAGAAAAGATTATGGAGGTAGAAGAATTTTGTTATTTGGAAAGTAGAATTACTAAAGATGGACAAAGCAGGAGCGATATCAAATGCCGAATAGCACAAGCTAAACGAGCCTTCAGTAAGAAATATAATTTGTTTACATCAAAAATTAATCTAAATATCAGGAAAAGATTTTTGTAAGTATATGTTTGGAGTGTCGCTTTATATGGAAGTGAAACTTGGACAATCGGAGTAGAGAAGAAAAGATTAGAAGCTTTTAAAATGTGGTGCTATAGGAGAATGTTAAAAATCAGATGGGTGGATAAAGTGACAAATGAAGAGGTATTGCGGCAAATAGATGAAGAAAGAAGCATTTGGAAAAATATAGTTAAAAGAAGAGACAGACTTATAGGCCACATACTAAGGCATCCTGGAATAGTCGCTTTAATATTGGAAGGACAGGTAGAAGGAAACAATTGTGTAGGCAGGCCACGTTTGGAATATGTAAAACAAATTGATAGGGATGTAGGATGTAGAGGGTATACTGAAATGAAACGACTAGCACTAGATAGGGAATCTTGGAGAGCTGCATCAAACCAGTCAAATGACTGAAGACAAAAAAAAAACAACAATACTTTCCCTTCTACAGATACAGCGCTAGATGTGAAAATAAATAAACAAATATTTAAAGAAGATCGGGTTTAATTTTTTTTTTTTAAGCACGTTTAAACCTATTTTAAAGAGAACCTACTGGTAAATATTTCAAGTAAGAAAGTAGCTGGGATCGGTAAAATCAATTCAAGAATTAATTTTTTTTTGTATCGTACAATATATTTTGTAAAAACGATAAAATATATTAATAAAAAATACGTAATTAATAATAAAAGAAAAATAAATCTAAAAAGAAAAATAAATTATCTTTAAAAAGAAAATCCTTTTTTTACCTTAAAAATTTACGAATCGCCAGAAAAACATAATTTAAAGGGCTAGTAACAAGTAACAGATAAGAAAATAGAAGTGAAGGTAGGAGGTGATTTTTTTGTCCTTAAAATATTTAATGATTTACGTCGAGATTAAAAATTTAAATCGAAAAAATATATGAATAAATATATTCCATTAATGGATTAAAGAAAAAATATTCCCGGACATAATTTTTGTTTGCGGTGATTAATTAATTATTTATCTTATGAACTCGAAGCTTGAAGACGGGAATTCGAAACAAAAAGTTTATAGCGTGTGAAAAATTCCACGCTTGACCAAGATTCAAACCCGGGACCGTCAGATGAAAGACCGAAACGCTACCGCTTTACCGTAGAGATCGGTGAATTCATTTATCTATTTGCGTAATCACCGATATAGTGATAAATGATAGTTGTGAAATCTCAATTCTTTTACTTTTTGTCCGGTTAAAATAGGTTTGTTCATATTAAATCCGATATAAACAGTAGAATAGATAACGATCTGGACGATAGGTTTAAACTAAATCACCGGTAAATAAAGGCGCTGAAGCAAAATCGCTTTAGCTTTAATTCTGTAAGAAAGATAAAGATAATGCTAAGATAAAATTAATTCTAGCGATTATTTAAGACTTAACGTCAATTAAATGTATTTTTGTTAAAAACAAAAAAAAAAAATCCCTCGATCCTTGTTTAAGAAAATCACGTATAATAACATTTTATATTTTACAGCCGATATCGTGAAAAAAGTAAAATAAAAGTAGACATTTTTTTCTAAATTTTATTTTCATTACCGTATACGCGTATTTTATTTCTCGTATATTTAGTCGTTAAATCAGGTAACCGACAAAAAACACGTTCTCTTTTTAACTTTATAGTTCGTTCTGAAACTTAGCGATTTCGATAAATTTACTAATAACAGATTTCTGAAATTTCATTGAAATAATCGATAAAAATATCATTCAGATGCGGTCCAGAAGTTCCAACAAAACATTAGTACCTTCTTACATACGCATACAGAGCGAGCAACTTAAACCGAACCGCTATAAAATAAACGGTTGCGATATGTAAATGATATAAATTAAAAAATAAATTTTGTATTTTTTTAAATTTTGTTATGAAAGAGCGGTCATCAACAGCTACAGACGTTAGCCCGGAGGATATTAGTAGTGTATGAAAAGATGCCGTGCCTGACCGGGATTTGAACCCGGGACCGCGCACGAAATGCCGAGACGCTACGGAGGTCGGCAAATTTCGTATTTATATCGGTCAAAATTTATATATTCATCGTATTTTTACAAAAGATGTAACTGATCCGCACAGCGACGCGCTTTTGCGCTCGAATCTTCATATTGAGAATCAAAATATATTTGTCAACGCCGTCTATTTCTTGTCGAAGTTCATCATCGCTTCATCGATACTATGGAAATTTAATTCGTAAACTTTTACTCTTTCGTAAACTAGACCACACCCTCTGCTAATAGTTAGATTTGTCTATTCTCTTAAGTAGTCGAACGGTAGTTAACGCGATACGATTTCTAATTTAAATCGTGAAAAATCTTACGGTAAGATCTGTATTTTATATCGCTGTTTACGAATGAATTGACACCGCATACGCGACACTAAAATTACTTTATTTAGCCGTAAACAGATACACGTACAACACGGTCGAATGTCTAGAATGCACCGACCGATTAGTGCGAGTCTCCACCACACACATACTCCCACCACTGTCACTCTAACAAACGCACGCACATACACCTCACACAAATCACACAGCCTAACGACCGCTTTTTTATACACAAAAAAGCGGTTTTTATACTCCAGTTATTAACTGGAGTATAGATTTTTTCAACCCGGCAGAAATTCTTCTCCGAATGTCGGCCACGGTTCCTCTGGAGCCTTAACGAAAGGTCATATATAGTTTTACGAGTTAAACCCGTTCCCTTTTTACGATATTTTTAACCGAATCGTGTTTACTCTTCGCCGGGATGCTGGCGATAGGAAAGTTTTCCGCGAATATTTGACAAAATTTCTCGAAAGGATCAAGAACGTAAATAAGTTTCCGCTACGACGATCCTTTTCTTGATGGGATAAGAGATTTTAAGGGGGAAGTTACCTTGACACGGTAACAAAAATTTAAAAATATTTTTTTTAGTGATTTTTATTCTACGGAATGCGCTCTTTTTAACCGTAATTTTTTTTTTCCGTCGATCACAAAAAATTAAATAAAATAATTGATAAACCTGTTTCTACGGCGATTTTTGTATTTTCTCCGTGCAAAATACGAAATTCAATAGCTTGTATCTCACGAATGAAAAACGATAGAAATATGATTATTTCCCCGTTTCATACCTCGTTTTTTATTCAATTTAGTTCGTATTTCGTTTTATAGGTTACACCGCTTTCAAGTTGATAGAACATTGCTAAAATCATGCGATATAATCTGCAGGTGCTATAGTATAATGCGATCTTTAATCTCTGTTTTCCGAAAACTAATATCTGTTTCGTTAAAACTAAAAAAATCATAACTTTAATTGTAAATGAGATAATTGCATTTTTTTTTACAACGTACAGAAAATATTAGTGTAGATGTATGTGTATGCGTGCGAAACCCTCTTGTATATATATAATTATGAGAGGGGTTTAAAATTTTTGTTTAAAAAATTCTACGAGATGTATATTTTTGCGTATACACAAGGCACTAGACGCTTATTTTCTTTTTATTTTGATGTTTTTCTAAGTTTTTATCTTTAGTAACAAATGAATATTGAATACGGATGAATACTACGTAAAAATAGTACAGATGAATAATTAAATACAGATAAAGCTTTCAGACTTTATATAAGAGCAGTAATAATCTTTTCTTAAGGTAAATGATTGTATTCGATTAAAAAAAATATTATCGATTACCTTGAAAAGTACGAATTTATAATTTGCCTATCTTTTCAGGTAGTCGCTGAGTTATACGCTCTAGTTCACTCGCATCTGTTGCTGTTCTAGACAGAGTAACTGAAATCTCTTATCCGTAAACTTAACAGTCTTCTGTAGGCCTTCATGAGCCTAGTCGATCTACCTTTAGCGATAAAGTCTACCAAACTAGTGTACGAACTAAGATTTTTGTTGTCCGGTACAGGTTGAGAACTACAATTTTCGCATTGCAACTCGTCTTGCGGTAAATCCGCAGATATAACGTAGGATGTTATCTTGATAGTAAGAATGTTCGTAATTGTCTTTCAAGAAACAGCCTCAAAATCATCTTCATCTTTATTATCAAAGTAAAATGTAACGCATGCAATCGTGAAATAACACTGACAATGTGTTTGTTGTGTGCTTACAGATGAAATTATATTCCGTTGCCGTTCTATTTTTCTGTACATTTTTATAGTATAGATAAGAACCAAGATAAGAAGTTATCAGCGAGTGTTGTCTTATCATCGTCGATAAATTCATCGGTGAGAAGTGCAAGAGTAATTCCGTAAATGCATTCGGTAAAATTGTTGTTTGGACAGTCGTAAAATTGTTGTAAAATTGTACATTTCTCAGATGTACAAATATTCGGACAGATGTTCAAATTATTTATTATTACATAGTTTTTTTTTTCTTTTTTGTGTGCCTCCGGAAATTACCGTTCAGGTATTACTTCAGAGGATGATATGAATCCTCTGAAGTCCAGAGGATGAATGAAGTGTAGCATTGTACAGTCTCACTTCGACCGTTCCTGAAATGTGTGGTTAATCGAATCCAACCACCAAAGAACAGTCGAGTGTGGATACTCAGCCCGAGTGGACGTGTATTTCTAGCTCTGCGATTTATGCGTTTTTGGTTAGGTTTTTTGCGGCTTTTTTATCGGACAAGTAGTGAATCATTTCGAGGTAAGGATAACGGACAATCGTGTCAAATTTTGTGAATTTTGGTGACCGGACTGTGCTGTAATTACGTTTTTTTCTGTTGTAACTTTTTTCTCCATAAGAGCCAATGTTAAATTGGCCGTTGATGTTAATGAAAATAAGTTAAGTCAATAGACAAGTAACCACTAGTTTGTGACGTCACGGCTTGTAGTAAACAACAACTTAATTATCAAGATTAATTATCGTAAGCAGGAATAATTATCGACAAAATAAGTTATACTAGTAGAATTTTTTTTCTACTAAGTGTTTGAGTCTCTTATAAAGGGGATGTTCCTTGCCTAATAACTCCTTCCCTGACCAATATTTCCAAACTCCTCTCGGATCTATCCGACCCGAGACCAATACCTTCCATAGACCCCCTCCATAACCCCCCCCCCAATTTTTTGGGAGCACTTTTGGTCGGATACATATTCGACCCCCCGACCCCCCGTATTTTTCTGAGGACAGATTCGGGATCTTACATTTTCCGACCCCCCTCAACACCCCCCCTCGCCACCCCCGAGTGGGGTATCTACAGACTTGGAATTGAGCCGAGAGTTCAATAAAAATACTGGTGATTTTTTAATTCCTTCCCTATGGAATAGGGGATGGAATTAAGTGGTTCCGGGCCTTCTGGCCCCCCAGAGAAGAAAGGATGGAAGGCAGCAGATCTCAGAGGGACTAAACGAGTTAGAGCCGGTTCTTCCGAGGAAGAAGAGACTACTACCCCTACATTGTGGGATCTCAGTTATAGGCCGGGCCATGCCCTTTTAACATTTAGATAAAATCTGGGCAAGTCTATGGTGACTCATCAAAAGGTCCACGAGAGGGAGCTGACGGAGATATATAAGTCTTTTCAGCATCTTAATGACGTAATGGCTGACGTGGATACTAAATCACAGGGGATACAGACCGAACACTCCAGGGCAGAAGAACCGACGAACATTCTTGAAGCCGAACTGACCGACGAACAATTAATCGATAGATTGCCTGGTCGCTGGTCCACATGGGCCATGAATAGAGTTACTTCCGTTGACCCTCAATCTGATAGCTCTGACAGATGTAATTTTGTAGACTTGAACAAGAAAATGAGACCTAGTGCTGCTAGCGGCAAATATGCTAACGCAAAACCGGGGGCAATCAGCATAGACAATACCACCATTCTAGACGAAGATAATGTTTCTACTAATTGGACTAGATACACTAGGAGACCGCGCTACCGCCGCCACTCTCCTTAGGGCGTTGAAACGAGTCGTGGTGAAAACTAGGGCTCCGGTCTTCGTGCTTCCACCGGGACCCGCGGGTACAACGATAAGGAAATTGATCATATATCTGACCAGAAAAGAGAAGGAGCTCCCGAAGATGGTCCTGCCCAGATTGGGGACTCGGTTCGGGCTCGCTCAAGATCGGCTTCAACCAGAAGGGGCACACCACCGGTAACTGATAGCAAGACTATCGTTATTAAGGCTGAGGAAAAGACTTATGCCGACCTGTTGAGAACAATGAAAAACAAAGTCGCCCAGGAAGAGGCAGGCGAGGTCCTTTCCCTCCGAAAAGGCCGAAATGAAGAATTAGAGGTGAGGATAAAAGGGGCGCAGAAGACAGGAGAACTCGCCACTCTTCTGAGAGATCGGGCAGCAGAACTTCAGGTGGACCTACGTTCTAGGGGTGACAGAGGACTGTGGTCCATATTAAGGACCTCGACGTAGACACAACCGAAAAGGAGGTGAGAGAAGCGGTTTCCAGAGTTGTCGGCGCGGGGGAGACATTCCAGGTCACCTCCCTCAGGAAAGCATATGGTGACACTAAAAACGACACCGTCATCATTGAGCTATCAATAATTGGTCCATTGTAGGACCTGTATTCGTGTAGAAGGAGAGCGCTGCTACCGTTTTTGGGGCACCGGACATGGTAGCAGAGACTGTAAGGGCCCGGACAGAACCAATCTCTGTTATAACTGCGGTGGCGCTGGACACCGTATCCGGGAATGCAGAGAGGCATCCAAATGCCTTGATTGCCGTAGCCCAAACCACCGCACCGGGGGCACTGAATGCTGAATGAAGCGCGATGCCTAAAGTCTTACTAATCGATAACCATCGAAGCCTCCTATCCCATGACTTGGTGGAGGAGACAGCTAATACTGGAGAGTACAACTTTGTTGTTGCCACCGAGCCTAGCGTATAGTCTGCGGCTGGGTCTCGATGGGTGCCAGATACCGCTGGGGATGTGGCTATCAAGAAAAATATTGGAAACTGGGACTATAGCTTATATTTGAGGACTGAAGGAGTCGTTGCGATAGAACTCTGTAACTATATATTGTTTGGGGTCTATATAAGCCCGAATGTGACGCTCGCGGAGTACGAAGCCAGACTACTCGGACTGCAGAGGGTGGTCATGAACGCCCCAAAGAGGACAATTGTTGTGGGTGATTTCAATTGCCGTACCGTAGCGGCTGGGGCTGGTTCCTCGAACAACAGAGGACTAGCGCTAGAAGAACTACTAGGAACTACTGGGCTTGTGTGCATCAATGATGGGTCGCCCACTTTCTACGCTCGCGGGCATTCCTCTATCCTGGATCTGGTATTGATCGACGGTAGATTTCCACCAGACATGGTGAGCATGCAGGTTTTGCAAGTCGAGACTGCAAGTGATCGTTTGGCTGTTTCTGTTGAAATCCTTGATACTGAGACTCATATTAGAAATCAGCATCTATGCTTTAGACTTTCGGAACGTCAGGTAGAGACTATTGTTCGCAAAGTTGCTACAAAATAACGGATGGCAGACCGGTCACGCCAGATACATTACAACAGATCATGATTACTGAGCTGGCCAGGCTCCCCGAAAGAGCTACCAGACATCACCCTGTCTATTGGTGGTCTTCCGATATTGCGGATCAACGCAGGGTTCTGCAATCCATGAAGAGGCGCGTACAGAGACTTCGAACGAGAACATACGGAGCTGATCGAGACCTGAACACGGCGATTACACGATACCGAGCAGCAAGAAAACAGTTAAACTTCATGATTAAGCATGCAAAAAGCCAGAAGTGGAGGGAGCTATGCACTGAACTAGATGCTGAGCCCTGGGGACGGGCGTACCAGGTAGTCATGAAGAGACTGGGAAGACGGTTGCCCGTTCTTAATAAGATAGAAGCTACACGACACATGGAAGCGCTTTTCCCGCGGGTTGATACGGGTGTCACGGAGCTAATACCTGGTGAAGGCGGCAGGTTCACCCAGGATGAAGCGGCGACTGCGGTTAAAAGACTAAAAAATAAGAAGAGTCCAGGACCCGATGGTGTGCCAGCTGCAGTCATAAAGGGTCTGATGTCCGTCATCCCGTGGGAGATGACAGATATTGCGAGTTATGGGTTCCAGCATTGCTTTTTTCCTGCTTGCTGGAAAGCGTCAAGAATTGTTTTCTTGCCCAAACAACAGTCAGTTCCAGGGGCTCTCGAATATCGCCCTTAAGTCTCATTAATAATATGGGAAAAGTCGTGGAGAGGCTCACCGCTAATAGACTAATTGAGGAGCTGGAAAACAACAACCCCCTCCGTCAGAATCAGTTTGGCTTTATTCGGGGTCGGTCAACTATTAACGCCATCAACAAAGTAGTTTCACGGGCTGCTGCGGTTGGAGAACCAGGCGAATCCCGCTAATGATACTCCTGGATATAAGGAACGCTTTCGGTTCAGTACCTTGGCCGGCTATATTGAGGGCACTTCAAAGAAAAAATATAAGCGAGTACATAGTGACGCAAGTAGCCGGCTATCTATCCGAGAGACGAACTGAAATCAAACGGTGGATGGTGTAGTAAGTCATCAGATCTTCGGCGGAGTCCTGCAGGGGTCTGTAGTCGGACCCCTACTTTGGAACATCTTCTATGATGAAATTTTCCGACTTAAATTCCCGCCGGGGGTGAATGTCGTAGGATACGCGGACGACATGTCGCTACTAGTGGAGGCCAGTACCTTAGATGAAGTGGAGGACAAGGGGAATATTACCTTAGAAATAGTTAATGAATGGCTCGTCAACAACAGTTTGGAGGTCTTCCAAAATGTAAGGATACTCAGAAGATTAAATCTGCGCCTGAGAGGAGAGGCAATTGTCGAGGTGGAAAGGGCTAAATATCTAGGGATGTTACTGGATAAACACCTTAAATTCTCCAGCCATGCGGCCATGATCTGCGATAGAGTGGAAACAACAATCCGTGCCATGCGAGGTCTCTTTGCGGGACAAGGAATTCCACGTGCGTCGAAGAGGCGACTTATCACCTCGGTGATAACGTCGTCTCTGTTGTACGCCGCCCCGGTACGGGCCGATGCGGTTAATGTCCAGCGCAACAGAAGAAAACTGACTAGCAGTCATAGGCAGTCGCTTGTGGGGGTAGTTTCGGGGTACCGAACGTTATCGTATGATGCACTGTGCGTGCTTTCTTCGGTGCCCCCGATAGAATTGCAGATTAAAGGACAAAAATTAAGGGCGTCCGGTGTAGCCAAAGATGAGGCCAGTTCTATTATACGAGAACAATGGAAGGTGGCACGGGCGGGTTCAGCAGTGGCCGCATGGACAAGAAGAATTATCCCGGACCTGGATGCTCGGCTAGATCGCTCTCATGGTGAATTAGATTACCACACAACGCAACTCATGTCGGGATATGGTGCGTTTGAACAATACCTGCATAGGTTTGGCAGGAGAGAGTCACCGATCTGTTGTTACTGCGATGCGGTTGACGATGCCGAACGCACTATTTTTGAGTGCACACGATGGGAGGAACAACGTATAAATGCAGGACTGATGCACACCCGACCGGAGCAGCTCTCGAAGTGGCTCTTGGCTATGTCCGGAAACCGGAATAATTTTGCAATATTTGCAAGAACAGTTATCAGAATAAAAGAAGATGAGGCAAGACGACTGGGATACTGAGGAGTGTAGCTTATAGTAGGGCTGGGCGTACAGCCCCGTTCCTGAGGGCTCACATGCTCTGGCGTGTGCGTTCCCGTGATGGAGCGGGGATTCCTGGGGTCCGTTAGGTGTGAATGAATGAAAAGACCGAGACCCGGCCGGCGGTGTGGGTTCCCGGATACGCTTTGGCGGCTTCGGCTCCTGCGCCATCGGTTTGAGGCTGGCAAAAGGAAAGACAGAGACCCGGTCTCCGGCTGGCGGGCTGGGAACGGCATGGCCGGGCCTGGTTCTTACGTTGGAGATTAGAGGCAGGCAATTAAAAGATCCGGAAAGGACACGTCCCCGAGTCGAGTATACTTAATCGGATGTCCGGCAAGAACACCGGTATCCACGATCTAGTATTTAAATCCGTATAAAAGTAACTAATTGCCATTACTAGTATTTGAACGCTGGAATTCCCGACTTCCAAGTCGGCTTACTTGGGAAGACGCGTTCTTCACTAGACCGACCCGGTGAGTTTATTACTCGGTTTGATCAAATTATTTATTACGTATTCAATATTATTATTACACTATTACGCATGTAAGATTCGTTGCAAGATTACACTCGGTCGTGATTGTCTGATCTGTCTGTGATCGCAGGTTCTTGTGTAAAATTTCTAAGTAGAATATCTGCAAATAGTCGAAATGTTCAGCGTCAGTATAAAAAAGTAATTCGTTTGCGTAGACCTATTTAAAGGAATTAGTTCCTCGTACGTCTAAATTATTCTCAAAGAAAGAAACGCTTGCGATACAAGCGACGGGAAATGTATATCGTGAAAGTAATCTGTAATTTATTGTAAATTGTACGTACAGTATTTTTTAACATTTATTTTCTTAACATCTATGTTATTTTTGGAGAATTTAATAATTTAACGACTAGGAGTAGGTTTGTCGCTTAGAAGAGGTGTTTCATCGTAAAAAATAAATATCATTCTATAACAGCATACGGAATAAAAGTAAGAAATAACCGTGTTTTTTCCGTATGGAATTTGTCTTTTACGGATTAATATGTATGTCGTAATAAATTTTGAAAGTATTTTATTTTTGACGTTACTAAGCCCTTTAAAACAACTAGTTTATGTTTTATTTTACTTACGACAAAATTTATCGGATTTTTCATTATACGTAAATACGAGTAGACATACAGGAATAAAATTGTACGGTAACCGATTTACATAATTTTTATGATGCTATCGTACTAAATTTGACGTTTATATTTCTGTTATTTTTTTGGCTCTTTAATTATTATTCGGTTTGTTTCTTTCAATTTGAACAAAGATACTATTGTTTTTTATAAAAGCGCAACAAAATTAATTTCTAATAAAAAACAAAGAAAAGGTCGATAGAAGTGGACGAAAAGGCTTTAAGTAAGTAGTTGCCGGATCGAGTTATTAGATTTAAAACCTTGTAAAAATTTAAGAAAAAATAGAAATTAAGAAATTAGATTTAAAAAAGATGTTTAGAAACGTACTTTGTTTATAGGAAGAATTTATATACTGGCGGCCGAAGGAAACGGATAAACTTTAAGCTGAAAATGAAAACATTTAATTTCATTTACGTGAAATTTGGAACAAAAATGCCATTTATAAATACCTTATAACCGTTACACCTTAAAAATTATATTCTTCAAACGCCCACTTCTTTCGAGTATGCGTTCTTGAAGTCTCTGCTGAAATTTCACAGCCTTTTCTGCAAACTTTCAGTCGTAAAGTTTGCGATCTCTTCTTTAATTTACTTTAAAGTTTGTCGGTGCTTTGAGATTTGGTGTTATTAATCCTTTTCTTCAAAACTATCCGCAAAGTCACATCCGCATTAATCGGGAGTCCGTGCGGCTGTGAACGTGTTCATTTCTCAGACGAATGAGAATAATAATACTATCGATTACGTTGTATTTCGAAGGGCGATAGATGTATGCGGCAAATGTAAATCGTTAGTGACAATTTAGATAATCATTACAACGCACTGTTTTGTTACGAAAAATAAAAACTTTTTCGATCTGTCGAAGCCTTTTGATCCGCAATCCGATGTCGGAGAGCAGGTACCTAATTAATTTGTCAGATCGTTTTGTAGTTAACCGGACTATAAAACCGCGGACCGATTCGACATAAACTACATTTATGAAACGTTCTGTCCACCTGCAAACGTTTCCTCGGTCCGTTGTACTGTATATTGCACTTCTGTAAAAACTTTAACGAACTAAATATTAAATCGCAGAGAAATCTAAAGCTCAGATATTTTACAAAATAAAAATAATCGAGATAAAAAAACGAGTTAATTTCTGCGTTATCGGCTGAAAAAATACGTAATTACACCGGTGCTACTGTTAAACAAAATGTAACTTATGTCGATTCCATCCTGTAATTAATACGATTATTTTTCCATCGATAATTAATACGATTACAAATACGACTTTAAGCAAAGCTTAGTAATTGCGAAGTCTGAAATTTTTAAAAATATAACATTTTCGTTTATCGCGTTAGTATTGCTTGCAGTTTTCTCCATAAATATGATTACGGCACTTTAATCGTACGTTCTAAAAAATAAGCATTAAATGACCGAAAGAAGCTTTTTTAGCCGCATTATTTCTTTTATTGGATTTCCTTTGCGTTATTCTTGTTTCTTATTAATTTCTTTAAAGAATTTTACGTCGGTTGTGAAATTCAGCATGTTTCTGGAAAAACTATTTTAGTTTGATTTTTTATTTTTTAATCGGAATGTTTTTTTACAGTCGGTTGTAGTTAAGTTCGTATTTTAACTGTAATTTTTTTATCTCTAGCGTTTTATTCGCGACCGTTTATGGATTGATTATCTGGTAGTAGGACGTATGTCTCCCGGCATTCTCTGGTAACGCAAGGTCGAGTTGATTTTTTTTGAGATTACGTGCAAAGATTTCTCCGAATCGTTTAACAGCAGCTTCAGACGCGTGGGCGTCCTAGCCCACGCGATTTAGTATGTCTTAACAGAACGACTTACTTCAATGAAGATTTGGTGCCAAGAGTAAATTTTACGCCTACTAAGACGCTCCCTTTACTTTCTACGAAAACTACCTTGAACTGCAGTCGATGACTTCAAACCGTGAAACCAAAACGCACAGCGAGCACGTTCCATACCGATAAGTATCTATTTTAACAACGCTGGAGACCGAATCTGGTACTAATGAATTACGCGAGCCAAAACTTGATATGTTTTGCTATGAAATGAGGCCTCAACCGAATTTGTAAGTTATCTAAATAAACTTTTATACGCTTTTACATTTGTGAAGTTCTTTTTTAATCACCCGATAGTACTAATCGCACTCGTTAGGGGCGCTAAAATGGATTAAAAGATTTGCTATTTACCGATTTGCAAGCGTTTACAGGGTCCTAGATTACGGACTTAATATTGTACCACACTGGTTTGAAAAATGTATTTTTTAAAGTCCATATACTAGATTGCTTTTTCAAATTTTGATATTTTTTTTATCTAACGAGAATTATTCGCAAACTTTGTTAACTTTGACAGTAAATGAATAATTTCAAGATAAATTTAGTACGATTTCAGAAAGTAAATCTAATAAGCCGATAATTTCATTACAAACAGTTTTCATTTCACGCAAATCGGTTAAAATATTTTGGAAATATTTTAATATGTCAACAATATGTTTTAAATTTAAAATACTCCGTTTACCTGCTACGTCACTTCTCTCAGAAAGAGTGTTATCAAGGCCGGGCGGCAAACCGATTTGCGTAGAAATAGACTAATTATAAAACATCCTGGACGAAATAAATTTCTCAATTTTAAATTTTATCGCGGAATTTTAAACCGATTTATCTTTTATTACTTGTTTTTTCCTGTTATTAAGTTTAATAACTTTTAATTTAGGAACAAAAATTAAAACCGTAATCTAATGTGTTTTTGTGAAAAAATTAATTAAAATATTAAATAGATTGTAAACTAATTTAAATATATATATATATATAAATGACATTTGAAATTGATAGAGGACATTCCTATTTTGTTTATAGCGTGCACGGTTCGGTTAAAAAATACTGTATAAGGGAATAGGTTACAAACGCAAAACAAAAGGATCGAGCGATTAGATCTTCCGTTTAATTGATTTATAGATATTTTTAACGTACGTGAGAAGTCGGTTGAAAATAAAAACAAGTGAATGACGGTTTTATTTTTTATATAAGCAAAATAAGAACCTTTTACATAGGCGGCCGTAAAATGTCAAAATATATTTTATTATCGTTATGAACGATTGTATAAAAAAAATCTATATATATATATATATATATATATATATATATATATATATATATATATTTAATAATGTCACTAGTAATTTATACCGCTATTTAGAGATAGCAATTATTTTCTGGGAACCGTTTTAACACGTATGTCAAAGTACAAAATTTTCAAGAAATTAAGAAAAGAAGATAATTTTAATGTTTTTCCGTAAAGGCTCGAATACGACACGCATTTGTTTTAAAGCTACGATCGGTTTGATAAGGATGATGTCTTTTAATACTATTTTATGACTTACTAAAATCCATCGTACGTACGATGTTTGTTAAGAGGTGATCGGTATTACTTAAAACGTACCGTTTCGCTTAAATTTTTAATCTGCTATTCTAGTACAAGCTGATTTTTACTTTAATCTTTTACGTTTCTGTGCGTTAACCTACCTTGTAAATTTTTTAAAACCGCAAGATTTTTTCGTTATTTCATCATCGCCTATGCTCTTTCTACGATTACCTTTTGTTATCGCTTTAAATTTTTTTTAATCGGCGAATGTTTTTTCGTTGTTACCGAATGCTGTTCCCGGTTATCGCTCGATCGAATTTGATCTTAAAATAGTAACTTGATGCGACAAATAATTAAGTAAAATAAAAAATAAAAACCCTCGGGTCTTTCTCAAGTTTTCGAAAATAAACTCTTTACTAGTATAAATAACCGCTAATACTGTTTGGTGTACCGTTATTTATTTCACACGTAAAGTTTTTTTATTTGTAAATTTTACTCCGCCTATCGTTTAGTTTCTATTTTTATCTTGTTATGTACGTATTCCGTTTGAAGGGCACGATCGTCTTTGTAGTTTATTCGCTATTGTTGTTACGTAACTTCCTGTTGTATTTTATTGCATATCTCTGACATAATTTCATAAAAATAAAAATATCGACGGTCGTTAAAAATCATACTCGTGAAATTCTTTTCTTTCGGCGCTCTCGTTAATCGTTATTTTCTTTGAATCGGTTTCCTTTTTTCTTAATAATCGATCCGCTGCTCGTATTTTATGATTTACATAGTAGTGAGATCGATGAGATTTAAACTGCGGTTAAGTTTCCACTTTTTTAATGACGTTCAGTAGTTTTTGCGGTTATCGGGAACAAACGAAAAAAACGTCAATATGTGTAGAACCGAGGTTAATTATATTTTTTTGCAGTTATGTATATTCTTCAACAAGACAGGATTTAAATTTCTTGACGTTTATTTAAAATATTTTCACGTTATTTTACTACAAGTATGTAATTACTTTTCCCCAAAAAAGCGGTTTATTTGTTATATAATTTTTATCTTCAAATTATATTTTATAAGCATTACTTTTAATTTAAATATATTAGAATTAAGATTCGTTATTAATTATTTTATCCGATCATTTTATTTATAATTTTAATATAAGATTGTATAATTAGTTAATGTATTTTATTTGAAAAATATATTCACGTCGGTATAAATTGAATGTAAAATATTCAGCGGAATATAAAAATTCATATTCTACTGATGAGCACAGATTAGTTCGTATTTTATCAGCGACTGAAATACAAAAAATACAGCTCTGTATAATTTTAATATTATATTTATAATTAGACCGTACGTACAGAATGTTGCGAAACGTATTCGCCAAACTCCAGAATCTGATTCAGGACACCAAAATGTGAAAAAACGTTCTGATCGACTTAAGTCCTACTTTACTTTGTTTTCCTTCTGGACGCCATTTTGTGATTTTCAACAAAAAATTATTTCTCAGGAGCCGGTAAACCTACAGTAATTAAAATTTTATAAACGTCACCTTAAAAATTGGCGGCCATCTTAATTTTTTTATTCTTCAATATTTTTGCGATTGTTTATTTGATATAATTATTACTAACACAAAATTTATTAAGCATTTTATTTTGAAGAAAATGACACCTCATTTGTAAAATTCCGTTGACAAACAATCGAGTTATAGCAGACAATTAACCCGGCAGTACGCTTTTGCTAGCTGATAATTTTTTGTCTGTTTCTATTTTCTCCATTAATTGTAATAAAAATTATTAATAACAAATAATAATATAAAAAATTAATAATAATATAAAAATTATTAGCTTTTAATATTTTATTCCTTCTACGTTGTATGCTTGGAAATGCAAAAATTTTAATAATATTTAATCAAGACTCATTTATAAAATTATTGTAATAGTTCTTTCCTTTAATTCTGCAGTCGAAACATTTTGTTTTGACTATGCGCGCGCGCGCGTGTGTGTGTGTATGTATTGAAACATAATGGACGCACACTTATATCACAGTCACAAAAACCAAAAGAGAGAATATGAAGAGATTTGTTAGTTATTTATAATAAATCGTTTATATTACAGAGCATGCTTACTCACTTATTATCTCTCTCACTCTCTCTTTCTCTCTCTCTCTCTCTCTCTCTCTCTGCACGAACATATATATTTACTGGACAGCTGTCATTTGTTTTGTCTACTATAAGTGATGTTACATGCTATGTTGAATGATTTATGGCTTTTAGTTCTCTTGCGGTGTTACTTTGTTTTTTAACGGTAATGTTTAATAGTAATCTTTTAATAGTAATTGCTTCATTTGTTTCTTTTCTAATGTAACTAACTTACTTAAATCAGTTATATTCTTTCTAATAAATAGAATAACATTTCTTTAAAGATATATTCACTTTCATTTGAATTATGAAAAAAATCAATATTATTATTTCTTGAATTTCTTGAAAGTACATAGAATTTTATTTCACTAATAACTTCTAATTTTTTTTTCATATTTTTTTTTTTATTGAATAATTATTTATGGTAAAATTCCTTTTACAATCACGGGTTAATAATTATTAATAAATTAATATATTTAATTAAATTTAAAAAAAAAACTTGTTAAAAAATGGAAAAGGAGATGATGTCTGATTCAAACCGATATGTCTTTTCCTTATAGATCCAGATACGAAACGACTAGGACTAGATAAGGGAATCTTGGAGAGCCACATAAAAGCAGTCAAATGACTTAAGGCATAAAAAAAGATACAGATAGAAAACGTTTCAAAAATATTAAACGGTTTTGATTTAACTTTTTAAAAAGCATTAACCAAATTATTATAGATTATTTATTTGAAGAAGTTTAGGAATTTGAATATAGATCAAAGAAATGAAACAATCGATTTAATACGCGGTATCAGTTAAAAAATATTTGAAATACTTTTTTATAATTTGATATAATACAAAAATCTACTTATTCATCGGCAAAACCTCACAAGATGATGCGGTATGAAAAATTTATCGTTGCAAATTTGGACGATTTTTTAAGTAATTTATTAAAAATCCTGTATTTTAATTTTCGTTTCCTTTTACAGCGAAAAAAAATATATTGCGACGTTTATGCAAAGTTTATTTTACGCTCGCTTACATAAGATCACTCGTACTTTCATGCAAAATATTTGGAAAAAGTTCCGTTCCGTGTTACAGTATAGATAATAGTTTAAATGAAAGTGAAAACCTGCAAAATCGGTGTCTTAATAAAAACTGTACCTAACGTGTAGATTGTATTACACGTATTATATAGATTAATGTATCGATTACCACACGATATATCCAGGGATAAAAGTTGAAATTCCAGGAAGCCTCCTACTTATACGCCCATTTCTCTGCAAATCAATCGTCCCTATTGAAACATCTTCCACACACACACAAACGCGCGCGCGAGTATATAAGAATCATTCAAAAACAACCAGGAGAAACCCTCTATTGAGACTTCATTTATACTTTGATTTATCCTCTACTTTATAAATATAATAGCTTCCTGTTGCAGCTTCGCCCGTGCTGTATGGTTACTTACTTAAATCAGTTTCCCGTGGCGTTCAATCTTTTTTATTTTGTGTTTATCAGTCAAGTAACCGGAGGAAGTGCAGTCAGTCACACGTACACTAACGGTGGCACTGGCTGTGGTGGTTGAGCCTTCGCACCCCTTCAAAAAATCGGAATTAAAAAAAAAAAACGAAAATGGTTTTTAAACATTTACCTGAAGAGTATTTGCAAGCCCAAATCTACAAAATGTCTCGTTTATTACAGTCGGGATTCGGAAAATTTACAATAATTGTTTAAAAATTTTTTACCTTTTTTCATTTCCTTTCAAGGTCGAATTTAAAAAATCTAGAAATCGGTTTATCGACGTAAAGATTACACTCGCCGAAAATCAAATTGATTTTTTCATTTGTTACCGAGAAAATAAAAAAAGTTAACAGGGCTTCAAAAAAATTCAAAAATCGTTTTTAAGTCTTGAAACTCGGAATTAAATTCAAAAAATCTAGAAATTGATTTTTAGATGTTTCTAATCAATCGGTTAAAACCTAGCTTACACAGTGATAGACACTCACAGTTCACAATTAATTAGAGTATGCTTCAATCGGAAAATCTCCACTCCTAAATTTTAAATATATATAAATATATTAGCCATTTTTCGAGACCAAGAAACATGAGTAAAAATTTAGTAGCAATAGATCGGGTAATTCATTTGTTTATCCCGAACTAAAAACTCTGTTTCTCACTCTCTCTCTCTCTCTCTCTGTCTATATATATATATATATATATATATATATATATATATAAAATTTACTCACAATGATGACATTTTTTTTCCTAACCAAAAAATATTCTTAAAATCATTAATTTTTTTTAAAATTATTTTACGATAAAACTGTAGATAGGAACTTGGAAATTTAAAATCCTTTTTTACCGAATGTGGTATAAGGGGACGATTTTTAATTCGACGTTGTTTTTTTTATTTTGGCCACTACGGAATGCATTACAACTTTTGTTTTGCCTTATACGTAATTTTCTTTCTTTCCAGTATGTCTTTATCGTTTCTTCTTTCTTCCGACGGTTGAATTTTAATTCGAAGTTTTCTGATCTCGGATCGGAGACCTTCCCGTTTGATTTTTTCCCTAAAAATTTCCCTACACGGATATCATCTTCAGAGATCTGTTTTTCTCGCTCGGTTCATTTTTTAATTCTTAGAACCGAGTTGATTTAACGTTTCTGTTTTTAAAAGAATTAGAATAATTTTTTTTTATCGGTCTATTTTTGCCCGTTCCTGAAAGATGCGCGTAGAACATTTTCATCTTCTGTTCTTTGTAATCGAATCTGAAAATTTTTTCGCGTATTTTATCCGTATTTTGTATTTGTATTTTTTATTACGTAATATAAAAACATTCCGGCAGAAGCTGAATTTACTCTCTCGACACAAAAATGTTACCGTAAGGCGGGTAATCTGTACCGTTATAGAGAACAAAAGAACAACGTAAAAAAAAAATTATTACCAAAGAAAATAACGGGATAACTAAAACAGAATAGACTTAATTACATCGTCAAAATAAAAAATGCCGGTTATGTATACTAGTTTCCACCTGTGATGGAAGATCGCATAAGAAACGAATAAATAAAAAAGTATTTACCGATTGTGGTTGTTTCTCTAATTTGTTTCTTCGATTTGTTAAATCTTGCGATCGTTTTATTAATTCTTTTAGTTTATTTTTTAATTCTTGTCGATTTTTTCTGTGCATGTAATGCGAATAATACGGTATTTTATTCGGATTCAAAATAGTAATAGCTGGAAAAAAATAAAAGATATTTATTTTTTAAAAAATTCAAAACAGGAAAACATAATTTACAAAAGAAAATTACATTTATTAAAATATAACACGAGCGGTTATAAAGATTAGCTAGGAAAATTATTTACCAAAAATAAAAAAAAATCATTATTTTTTTCATACGAGTAGATTAATACTTCGGTTATCTACATATTTTTTAGAATTATTATATGTAAGTTAAGTTTAAAACTCGACGAGTTCCGTTTTTAAAAAACCATCTTTATTTATTACAATTAGTATACATGTAATCGTAAATAATTAACTGTTTACTTCATTATGCGTACATGCTAACGCGTTAAAAAATAGTGCGATATAATATCGAACGAGTTTACGACTTTAATAAATAGAACGATGTGCGTTGTACAGATCCAGACTTAAGACTTCGATAGGACGATATGAATCGAACGAGTTCAGGACAAATACTAAATTATTATTCTTACAATTAAAATAAAGAAGACAAAGGTTGCAGCTGCATTATATTCTTTCTCGCGATAGCTTTTCCTGGAAACTTGGGGTAGGCTACGCACGTGGCTTATGGAATGTAATGCATCATCTACTCTCAGGCTATTCTCAGCAATGTAGCTTATATATGTATATATATATATAAAATTTTTTTTAACTAATAAAATGCACACCAGATGATTCAAAATAGTAACATTACAGTAGCATTTACCCAATCTTCATTTGCATTATCAACCGCGTAATTAAAATAATTACGGATTGAAAAATAATAAAGTTGAGTGGATAACACTCCCGTTCTAATCTTGAAAGCAGAATCTGCTGTTGCATAAATAGAAAATGACTTCTCCTATAACAAAACTGTTCCTAGAAACTTGAATAAAATACTTAACCGTTTGATAATATGATTTCGGTAGAAAAATCATATTATCAGACCGTTTTCTGTTTGTCCCTTTTCTTTTTTTCTGCTGGTATCGCTGAAAAATAAAAATAAATATCAAAAAATAACAGTAGAAAAAAATTAAAAAATACTAATGATAAATACGGGAACGGAAACAAAGAAAATGTTACGTAAAGGAGAAATAGTATTACTGTATGTACGATCTGTATTCGTTCGATACCGTTTAACATTGTATTCGCGTTATTCCGGCATGATAATATAACCTAATAAAATGCATCTTAGTAAATTTGCTTTCGGCTGTAAAACCTGTAACCGACTGAAATTCATCGGCGACTTTGTGAGGTGTACGGAGATGGAATAACGAGTGAAGGTGGAGTGAAGCAGTGGTGCATTCCGTTTAAAGATGGCCGCACCAGTGTTCACGATGAGAACCGCAGTATTCGCCTAACCTTGTGACTGATGAACTTACGATCAAAATCGGCGTCAAAATTCGTGAAAATCGCCGCATTACGATTACAAAACCCTCAGTTTCATTTCACGAAGTTTACTGCGTGAAATCGTATCGGGGAAACTTGTACGATAAGCGCCTCAATTTAAACGGCGACTATGTAGAAAAATAATGTAAGATTGTCCCTTTTCGTTTTTTTATTCGATTACGTTTTTTATTTGAAAACGTAAGTTACTTTCTGGATAGCCCTCGTATTTACGATCGCCATCGGTGGTTTTTCGGTGCTCAGTGATAACGGATAAATAATTTAAACTATCATCCGCCCTGAAAAACGGTGACCCGGTACGTACAAAATTCTAGTATCTGTTCCTACAGTCCGGTTCAATTTCTACAAATAATTAAAGAGGCGTATTAAAAATACTCGTTCCATCACGAGCGACGAACTGAAAGCTGCAGCGAGATTGTGGATCAGGAAAGATTGCCAGAATTCTTTGCTGCAGAATGAGAAAACCGGTTCACCGTTGCGTGAAATATTTTCTGTAACGGGCGAATACACAGAGAGGTAAATGTAAGGTTTTCTAGCAAATAAAATGTACTTTTATATATTATTCGTTTCACAATTTTCATCGATTTACGATCGACTATATGTTACATCCCTCGTATTAGCTAATTTAAATTTTATATATACCGCATCCGTAACTCTACCAAATCATAGTTACGCGATGCAATATCTATTTCAAAATTATCGATTTAGGAATAAAATAAAATAGGAAAAAAAATATACCTTAGAAAATAGGAACAAATCTTCATATTTTCTCGACGTTATAATATTATACAAATGCGTTATGTAGTTAATGGATTCTTTAAACTCGATTCAAATGTAGATATTCTTGGAAATACACTAAATTTACTATATACAGGGTCATTCACGGGAACCGGATGTTTTTGAAGTGGGTTGTACTCGGGCGTTTGTGGTGGGAGGGTACGTGGCTGGTGTCTGAAGTTTCCTTTGTTCATAGCATTTACATTTTAGTCGTTGAGATGGAGCCGTGGACGCTAGACCAACGCCTGTACGCGTATGACACGAAATGACGAATCCGTAACTGCTGTTCAGGGAGATTTCCGCCGTCAGTTTAATATCCATCGTAATGCAAGCGTCCCTTCTCGTAACACAATATTGCGACGGGTAAACAACCTTCGAACAAGCGGTTCAATATTGAAGAAAAAACCACCGGGTCCCCGATGAACTGCTAGCACTCCGGAGAACATCGAACGAGTAAGGGAAGCCGTTGTCAGAAGCCCACGCCGCTCTATTCAGAGGCATTCAGCAGCGCTTCAAATGAGCACAAGTACGGTAAGACGAGCGGATAGACTTATACCTGGGCGGCCTCCGTGGCGCGAGTGGTAGCGTCTCGGCCTTCCATCCGGTGGTACCGGGTTTGAATCCCGGTCAGGCATGGCAACCGATGCCTGCAAACACGCAACCGATCATTCATCTCTGCAGCAAAATCTAATGGTGGTCCCGGAGGTTAAACAAAAAAAAAACAGCTACTTCTGTATGGATTCGAATGGTAGATCGTGGGTACCGGTGTTCTTTGGTGATGTTTCAAATAGCGTTCGACCTGAGACTGTACAAGACTACACTTCATACATACATACATATATTCATACATAGACTACAATTCATACATATCATCCTCTGAAGTAATACTTTACGGAGGTTCCGGAGGCTAAACAAAAAAAAAATAATCACAATAAATTGCGATTAAGCTATCTTCTTAATAGTTAAGAAACAAAAAAAAAATATATTCCAAGTTCTTGATATCGATAAAGTTGTGGTATATCTAAAAAGGTACGCGGTAATGACATAATAATTATTTTTTATCGTAATTTTTTTCATTGTATTTTTAATCGAGACAAGTAGGTTCAAACTGTAGATTTCAGAGGTTCCCAAACTTATTTTTCTCATAGACCACTTTCAAAATTTTGCTGGTTCCGGTGGACAGCTACATTTCTACCATATTTCCAGTCGACGGAAAATGTGAAGATTAGATCTAAATATGAAAATTTTGTTACGGCTGAGTTCCACGAACTAACAGCTTCCGAAAAAAAAAGTGAGAATCGATCGGTTAATTTTTGATCGACTGTGCTGTGAGTGGATGTCAAAAAAGTAAAGTTGGCCGATCAAAAAAAAATGCTTCCATCCGACTTTACATTTTTTACATCTACTCACAGCACAAGAAAGCAATCGATTCTCACTTATTTTATTTAGAAAACTTCCCGTTCAGAGTGGTAAAAAGCAAAAGAAAAATAGTATATTTTTTGTGTTGCATTTATTCAAATATGTAATCATTACGCTACTAATTATTATCGTTATCATATTGCAATGTAATATAATAAAATTGTCGTAATATAATTAAAATTAAACATTAATAACGTAATGTAACTTCTACAATGACAATCACAAAATAGTTACAATTTTAATGGGAGGGATGTACTAGATTGATACGCAAAGTCAAGCCAACATTTTAGTTCTTCACTATCGAAACCAGATGAATTTTCGTGGACCCCTGCTTACGAATTGTGAACCCCCATTTTTTTTGTCACGCCAACGTAGACCCCTGTCGAGTCTCCCGTGGACCCCTGGGGGTCTACCTGGACCACTTTGGGAATCAATGCTGTAGATCGTCGATTTCATTGCCGTACATCTACGTTAGATACTTTGTTAAAAACGGTGACGATATAAATTTAAATACAATCGTTTGTCTTACACGACTATAAAAATGTCGGTTTACTAAAATATTTTATATAAGTTAACAAATTTCGCTCCTGTCCTATAATTTTCGTGCAAACCTTCTAAATGTTTCTTTTTATCGAAGCAGAATAATTTTATCGCTCCAAATCTAAAGCTGTATTTTGTATTCTTTTTCTCCTAATTCAATCCTTAATGCTTATCGTATCTTCGATATAAATGTTGAACAGTGCCGGTGACGGGCAACAGACTCGCCTTACTCCTAGACCTAGATCTACCCAGTACTTACCGACTTTCAACGCCGCTGTTTTCTTTACTTAAATTTCTGACTCTTTTCTAATCTTTTCTCTTAAAGAATTTTCAAAATGTTTACCCGTTTGACTCTTGAAAATCGTCTTCGCCAAAGCTCATTCTGTGAATATTAGTTTAAATATATATTTTGAGTGTAACCGTAGATCAAGATTTGCATAAAAATATAAAATTATTAGTCTAATTTATGTTTTTATTTTGTTCGTAAAACTGCACCGTTTAAGTTTTTAACTTGTAAACAGCGTTAAAAATGCCCTAGGCCGCGCCGTTTTTGAGGTACGCTCTTTTTTTATTTAACAAAAGATATGTCCGAGCGATCCCGTTTCTTATGTATAATATAAATAAAATAATATCAGCTGTCAATAGTTAGCTATTACAACTATAAAAAATTAAAAATCATCCGCTTTCTCTGAAAGTAATGATGACTGATCGATGCAGATCGCCGTTATAAATTTACAGCGTTAACCGAATAGCTGTTAGATTATGAAAACAAACAATAATTTTAAAGGTCGAATCGTAAATAATGATGGTTGCGTATATTAAATAACGATCAACGTTGTACACACATATCGCTTAAAGTAATGATGACCTACATCATCATCATAAATTAAAAATTAATCGTGGTGTTTGCGGTTAAAACATGTTTTATTATGAATTTTTCAGCGGATCGACTGTTTCGACATGTGAACACACATTCGTCATTGAAAGTAGCCGTTATTTAATGTATTCGAATAAAGAATATCGATTTACATACGCGACCGGTCCAAGTGTTGAACAGAGTGAAGGTGTCGCTTGTAAAGGTGAAAGATTTCCTGTGTTTTAGTGGGCTTGGCCTACTTTGGGTAGAAGACAACGGGTAATCGCTTCAGCCCTCGCTTTCCTTATTACGTCCGGCGTGAAATGCTTTTTTCTTGAGATTGGCAATGCCGTTTTGTGGGACTTGTATCTCGTATCTTGTCGCATTCGATCCTTTGTTTACGGCAAATGATGTCTATAATTATTTTATTGACTTTTTTTCAAACTACAATTTCTTCCTAAGCAAGTAGAGATAAAAAAAATTATCGTATCGGCTCCGGTTCCTCTATCGTGTTTTAAAATAAATATCTAAACTTCAATCGGGTTTAATGTAATTCTTAATTACAAAAAATTGTTCGGCTCTTCTTACGCGATGTTAGGACAAACGGATAAGAACCGGCAAGTTTTACTTTAGTAAAAATCTAAAGCTATCGTGAAAAGTCCTTTCTCCTCAATGTATAAACAAATATAGCATGTTCATGATTTCCGGTAATAAAAAAAAATAAACTGTGTCTAAATATTTTGTTATTTGGATCGCTATATCTTACAAACATATCTGCTCTAGACTTTCGTCTAGTCGCTTTCCACTCTCGGGTACTTGTTGCACCGCAACACCCACTTTTGTAGAAATTCTTTTTGAAATCCACCACCCGTCCATTTCTGAGCCCCTTGTTAGTTCATTATACCGATTAACAGACAAATCTTTACCTCAATAAAGAGAAGGTACTCAAACATGTCCGGACAATAAAAATCTCCAACTTGAACCGACAACTAAAGTCTTTAAGTGGCCTACAGGGTAAGATTATGCATTTTCATTCAGACGAATAACAGCCATCGAGAGCAGCCTGCACCGTTTGATTTGTTTAACATCCTTCAATTCATAATAAGATTCTGATATCGCTGCGGTCCCAAGCTCCATCAATTCTGTTTTTAGATTCTTTTGTTCCCAAAATGTTGCGACAATCCTTTTTCAGTTCAATAATATCATCTGAATCTGTACGGCTCACTTCTCTCTGATTTTCTGGCGTCATGTTGCTCATAATATTAGTATGAACATGAGATTATCATCTACCGATTTTAGTTTCATTGTACGCTTCCTCACAAAAAAATTAATTACAAAACACAGAATTACAAGTTGGAAACGACGATATCATCGTGTCTTTCATCGATTGCTCCTTTACCAGCGCTAAACAGAATGAAGAAGCGGTTTGAACAAGTGATTACATTATTAATTCCTGATCTGTGACTTCTGTGTTATACAAGTCGTGCAAGATGTATAAGTGATAACATATAAAGTTGATTTCTTTACGTTTATTATGACACGATATAACCGTTCGATGCGATGAACAGAGTAAAAAGACTAATTTCAGGGCTGAATATCAGATATAGTTTAGTCGGCTTCGTGCTGGTATGCAATAATTTTTGAGGGAAAGGCATCAGAAAAAAAATATATATATATAAAATTAAATAATATCAAAAAGCTTTTCTTAGATAAGTTTTAAACCCTTATCCAAAGAATAGTAAAAACTTTTCGATATTTTACTTAATAAGAGAGTTATAGCGATATTTTGTTTTTTTCGAAAGGCCCTTCCCCATTTCCTGTCCCATGATCCGATTTTGGCCGTTAACGAACTAGACCGAGATTTTCTGACGAGTTATTTTTAAGAAACAATTTGAAAAATTACGGCAGTTATCGTGTTCACAAGAAATTGAAATATATATAAACTTTTGAGCTGACGGTGGTTTTGGGGTCTGAGGCTGTGAAACGCCAAGATATGTCGAAATTTTCCTGAAATCAAATCATTGTATCCATTACAATACGTAATCTTTTGAAATCTACTTAAAACATTAGATTGCAGAAAAATATACTGAAATAAACTGTTTTGTAATTCAAGGTGTTGATAATTCATTCTCTTCGAAAAATAGATATTTTTCGTTTAAAACATCGTTTTAAACTATGTGTTTCGCGACACATCGTTTAATTTCGCTCTGCTATTCAGTAACGGTGTGAGGACGAGTTTTGTAAGCGGCATTCTTAAGGTATCCCCCACAACAAAAAGTCAGGAAAGGATAAATCAGGAGACCGTGGGGGCCACAATCCCTTCGAAATCAATTGTCCACGAAAACACTGATACAAGAAAGTCGGCCATATGAGCCGTAGCTCTGTCCTGTTAAAACTACGTGTAATCTATCCGGTCTGCAGGTATAGTGCTTACAAATTGTTGCACCGTCTGTATGTAACGATCATAGTTCACGGTGCCGGAAAGAATGTCATGAAGTTTCGACTACTGATATTGTACGCGAAACTCTCATTTTTTGTCCGTGGAGGGAGACTAGTGCACTGATGTGGATTTCCGTACGCGAGATGCGTAAATTCTGTGCGTTTATAGTAGTTCCATATTGGTGGAACCGTGCCTCGTCCGATCGAAACGGATCGTCGAATTCATCCCCGTCCGAGTTATGACGTGAACCGCTGACAGAAAGCTACACCTTTACCAGTGTCTTCAGGTAACAACTCGTGAACGACAGGAATTCTGTGTGAACGCATCTTTAAACGCTTGCTCGATGCCGTGCGGGCGTTACCAAAAACGATCGGACCGGTTAGATAGACGTCGCACAGATTTCTTGGGACTAACAGAATATAAAGCTTGCACGTTGATAAACTTTTCTGATGCTACCGTTTTCGGTCGAGCGCTTTTGGCTGCGTCTATCGCATTCCCTGTCTCTTGATTCTGCCGCTTGATGGAGGAGAATGACCCTCCACTTTTCTGTGAAGGCGTTCTGGGTGTGGGCGTAACTGGCACATCTAATGTATCGGGAGGCGACGAATATATTCTGCTCCATTTTGTAACCCGTTTTACCTCGATTAAACTTGCAACAAAAGAAGAAAACATTCTTCCGTGAGATTGTGTCGCTCTTTTTGAACCGTCTGTATTTTAAATAAATCGGCGCTAAGATTTTTTAAACCGTTTGATAATTTATTAAAAACGCAAAGTAAACGTAAGGCCCTTTCATGTAAATCAAAGTTTTGTGTCGAGCGTTAAAAAACAGTTTTATTTTCTGTTTTGGTAGAGGTGGATATCGTTATTTTTCTTTAAGAATAAGCGATCGTTCTCTTCAGCAAAGATTGCAGATTCATAAACGTAAATGCAGAGTTAAGTTACCTTATTTAATCGCACGACAAATAATTTGCAGAACGTAACGAGGGCAACCCCGCTTTAAATTATAACAGATATACACATGAACTTTTTAAAAATACTTGATTCAAGTATTTTACCTGACGATTTGTAAAAGATCATCATTAACAGTAAGCCTGACATATTCGCAAGTAATTTTACCGGTTTTCTTAGTTAAATAACAATTACAACGTTAACTGTTGTGTAAATTATTACCGAAATATATCGGCTAATGAAACATTTTTGAAATCGTTAATCTTAATACACGCTGCTTCTTGTTCCTCAGGTTCTTACGTATGTGTATCGATGAGAAAAATCGTATAAATAATGTAACGCTTTAATGTACCCCTTTCTGTCATTAAAAATAAAAATACGACATTATGATTTAGCGGATAGAATTCCCGTTAATGATAACAATTGTTGCCCGTAAAGAAAAACTCGTGTTTCAGTATGTGAAAAGTTCTCGTAGAAGTATCAAATTTATTTCATTTGCATCAAAACCAAACCGTTTGTTCATGTATGAAGTATCTTATAAAACTTTACGCTTGACAATTAATAAATGTGTACTTTACTTATGTATATTGCCATTTAAAGTATATTAAACCTCTTGCGGCTTCCCCAAAAAGTTAAAACAAATTTTCAAAATGCGTAAATAGGCTGTTAGATAATTGTTTGGCGGTAATAAATATGAATCCTGTAGATTGATATTTAGAAAATTAAATATTTTTAGTTATCCTTGAGTTTATATTTATGAATGTGCATTCTTTTCCAAAAATAGTCCGTTTTTAAAAAATAACAATATCCATGCTATCAAATCTGATAAAGAATCCTCTTTTTCCGTTTAGTTTCTGGAACTACTGTAAGCTATTACTTCAGAGGATGATATGTATGAATGTAAATGAAGTGTAGCCTTGTGCAGTTTCACATCAACTATTCCTTAGATATGCGGTTAATTGAAACCCGACCGCCAAAGAACACCGGTATCCGCAATCTATTATTCAAATCCGTATAAAAGTAACTGCCTTTACTAGGATTTGAACCTTAGAACTCTTGACTTCGAAATTAGATGATTTACTATGATAAGTTCACCGCTAGACCGACCGGTTAATGCCGATAAAGAACTTCCTTCTTTTTCTGTTTAGCCTCCAGAACCACCGTAAAATATTACTTCAGAGGATGAATGAGGATGACGTGTATAAATGTAAATGAACTAAAGTCTTTAAAGTCTCCGGTCAGCCGCGCCTGAGATCGGTGTTAATTGAAACCCAACCACCAAAGAACAACGGTATCCATGATCTCGTAATCAGATCTATAGCCGATATTAGAACCGGTTTCATTTAACTCGGCGCAATACTTTGGCTTACGGCAAAGGGCGTTATGTTTCTGTTGCGATTTTAAATAGATTACCAAATCGTTTAAAACTTCTCCCGACAATTTATTTTAAATAGAATTAAAAGATTTTGTTTTACTAAAACATAATATTAATTCTGAAAATGAAATTCTAAATAATAATTGAAAATGTTTAAAAAACTCTGAATTTTTTGCACCTTATTCAGCTTATTATATTAATATGTACGTAAATATGCAGTAAAATAATTTTTATTATGCCTTCTAAATTTTTAGTTATTTTTTATACTTTGTATCTCCATTAAAATATCATAACATTATTTCACGTTTTTATTTTTTGCATTTAGGCCGACTACAAACCACACAAATGTCATTTCTTCCGCTTTCTTTTTCATTTCTCCCGACATTCTTTTGTTCTTTCTATATGTTTGGCATTTATTTTTTTTTGACCGTTTCACTTTGGATGTCTTTTCCTTCATCGCCATTTTAACTCAGTTTTACGTATTTTTTGTCAGATCAGCTTTCTATCTTTAGTCTCCTGTTCACGGATCCCTAAGTTCTGTAATTCTTTTTTCATCGTTGTAGGTCTCAAAGTTGCTCTTTTGTTCACAGATTTTAATGAAAATCTGTTTATTTAGTCGCTGTTCGTCCATTCTGTACACACGACCCAGGAATTTCAATCTCCGCTTTCTTATTTATAAACTTAAAATATAAATACATGTAAGCGGTTATTTTGTGACGCTAATCTGATGGTTTTACCTTGGCTTTCTACGATTCATCCGGCAAAGGCTGACACAGTTCCTTTTCTTTATACACGGAGTAGTATACGAGTACCGTTTATGAAATCATCTATATAATGTGTTGTTATGAATCGATCAGGATAAAAATGTTATTTATTTATGCTTCGATTCAACAGAGGCTTATACTGTCTTTTTAACAAGATTTCTACAAAAAAAAACCCTTAATATTGCATAATTTCAATGCGCGTATTAAATCTTATAATTCACAATATATTACAAACAAACTGAATTATAATCTTTTTTTTTCAGATATGTTTTTTAAATAATGTAATTTAACTCATCTTAACGATTGCTTTATTACAATGTAATAATTCAAATGAGGATATTGCAGTCTGGTATGGAATTGACATATTTACACACTGGGGGAGACCTCGGACATTTATTTAGAAATGTTATGATGCCTGTATATCAACATCCACTATGAGGTCAGTAATATATTTGTTTTTATATTATTTACTACCGTTTTTCTTAATTTTTACATAAATATTAAAATTTCTGGTTTAATTATATTATATTTTCTGTAAAAGACCCTGAAAAAGATATTTTAATTTTTTTATACTGTTTAACATCCTATGATTATCTTTGTCATTCTTTTGTACTTCTCTTCGTTATTCTGTTTTCTATATCATTTTTCTAAAATTGTTCCCATATATATATATATATATATATATATATATATATATATAATTTTGTATCCTTACAAACATGTGTTACTATCATATTGATGTACGAATTAATTTTATTCTTGACGACCGACTATTATAAATATAATAATTTTAAAAATGATTATGGATTATTTGAATTTAAATTAACATCCCTGAAAATCCCTGAAGATGGACTAACAGCTTCGAAAGTACTAAGATTTACACTTTTTAAATTGTTGGTAAGTAGAAATTTAATTTATACAAAAATAATGTTGATTAAAAAAATACTGTAGCCAACGTGATATAATGTGTTGATTTCCAGGGCCGTTCGACTGCAGTGAAGTCCTGGATTTTATAAATTTGATTTGTTTATAAAGTTAAAGCCAAATTTTGTCTTGTTAATCTATAAAAATAGTGAAATTAGAAGGTCAGATCAGAATATCAAAGTAACGTATTATTTACTGTTAATAGATCGGTCGAGTGGCTGAAAACAAAATAAAACAAACTTAAGAAAAATAATAATGAAACCGATTTCAAAAGAACCAACTAGAGATGAAAAATTGCGCTTTCTTAAATCTTTCACTTTTAACGTATAAGAAAAGTTTTAATTATTTTATTTTAACGTTTTTATAATTTTATTTTTATTTAAATAAAAATATATCTACAAAAATTTGTTAGAAAAAATCAAAAGAAGCACGAAATTGCTACTTCTGAGTTTGACATATGGTTCTGGTGTGTAAAAATCTATATTATTTTTCTATTGTATTAATTTTCTTGAATTTTGTTTGAAAATATATCCGGCAGAAAATGACAACAAAATGTACGTTAGCATGTTATTATATTATAACATTCCAGTATTAAGTAATGTTAACGATAAATCTTATGTACAAAGCCAAAATTTTGTCTGTTCTAAGAAAAAGAAATTCATTCATTATTATACGAGGGTTTTTTTTTCAAGGTCCGATCGGTCACGAAATTAAAACCACAGTGAAAATAAAAAAAAATTTTGTTTGTAACAAGTACTTACATAGTTACGCTATTTCTCTTCATAGTCACTACTCCGATTTAGACATTTGTCGTAGCGTGGTTCCAACTTTCCAATACCCTCGTCATAGAACGGAGCCGCCTGTGTTTTCAGCCGTGTTTATACGCCGGTCTGCAGCTCGATGTCTGTGCCAAAATGTTGTCCTCCTAGCCGGCGTTTCGTGTGAATTTTGCTGGATTTCAATTGAGCAGTACACTATATCTATTTAGTGTTTACTGAAGTTTGTCTTGTCTAGATGAAAGTAAATCTGCCCTGTACAATTCTGTTATAATTGAAACCGATTTAAAAACATGTTGTCTAGTAATATTTCACAAAACTATAATAAGTTTTCAATAATTTAGTATTCAAAAATGAAATATAGCTAATTTTTCTACCTCAAAATGATCTATTTTTTTTTGTATGAGACTTCAAAAGGACACTAAACAGAAAATATTTTGACGTACAAAATTTAAAGTTACAACAGTCTTAACCGTAATAACGGCCATTTAATGTCTTTCACAGCTAGTTTCAAAAACTGTGTATAGTACCTCTTATGTAACTTCTCAACAGTGAAACATAGAAGAAAATTTAACAAATATTTTACTTTAAAATGATTTAATTTGAGTTATGAGACTACTATATCCTGAAGCACCCGGAGGACAACTAAAACATTTTTAGTAGAAAGGAAAGTTAGTAGAAAGGGTGGGTGATCATTTTAAAAGGTATTGAAAGACAAAAATTTGATATAAAAACTTTTGACTATAGCAAAACTAACGAACATCACTCTCATTTATTTATTTCTTTTCACAGCTAGTTTCAAAAGTAGTGTTCAGTACACAAGTAGTGAGTGGTCTTGCACCCCAAAATAGATTGTTTTGAGGTAGGAGCATTTTATAAATTTAATTTTGCTATATTTAACTATAGAAAAGCGGTTTTGTTATTTTCTTTAATACATATTTTTTTTTTTGTCTTCAGTCATTTGACTGGTTTGATGCAGCTCTCCAAGATTCCCTATCTAGTGCTAGTCGTTTCATTTCGGTATACCCTCTACATCCTACATCCCTAACAATTTGTTTTACATATTCCAAACGTGGCCTGCCTACACAATTGTTTCCTTCTACCTGTCCTTCCAATATTAAAGCGACTATTCCAGGATGCCTTAGTATGTGGCCTATAAGTCTGTCTCTTCTTTTAACTATATTTTTCCAAATGCTTCTTTCTTCATCTATTTGCCGCAATACCTCTTCATTTGTCACTTTATCCACCCATCTGATTTTTAACATTCTCCTATAGCACCACATTTTAAAAGCTTCTAATCTTTTCTTCTCTACTCCGATTGTCCAAGTTTCACTTCCATATAAAGCGACACTCCAAACATATACTTACAAAAATCTTTTCCTGATATTTAGATTAATTTTTGATGTAAACAAATTATATTTCTTACTGAAGGCTCGTTTAGCTTGTGCTATTCGGCATTTTATATCGCTCCTGCTTTGTCCATCTTTAGTAATTCTACTTTCCAAATAACAAAATTCTTCTACCTCCATAATCTTTTCTCCTCCTATTTTCACATTCAGTGGTCCATCTTTGTTATTTCTACTACATTTCATTACTTTTATTTTGTTCTTGTTTATTTTCTTGCGTAGGACTTCATCTATGCCGTTCATTGTTTCGTCTAAATCCTTTTTACTCTCGGCTAGAATTACTATATCATCAGCAAATCGTAGCATCTTTATCTTTTCACCTTGTACTGTTACTCCGAATCTAAATTGTTCTTTAACATCATTAACTGCTAGTTCCATGTAAAGATTAAAAAGTAACAGAGATAGGGAACATCCTTGTCGGACTCCCTTTCTTATTACGGCTTCTTTCTTATGTTCTTCAATTATTACTGTTGCTGGTTGGTTCCTGTACATGTTAGCAATTGTTCTTCTATCTCTGTATTTGAACCCTAATTTTTTTAAAATGCTGAACATTTTATTCCAGTCTACGTTATAGAATGCCTTTTCTAGGTCTATAAACGCCAAGTATGTTGGTTTATTTTTATTTAATCTTCCTTCTACTATTAATGTAAGGCCTAAAATTGCTCTCTTTGTCCCTATACTTTTCCTGAAACCAAATCGGTCTTCTCCTAAAACTTCTTCCACTCTCGTCTCAATTCTTCTTAATAGAATTCTAGTTAAGATTTTTGATGCATGACTAGTTAAACTAATTGTTCTGTATTCTTCACATTTATCTGCCCCTGCTTTCTTTGGTATCATGACTATAACACTTTTTTTGAAGTCTGACGGAAATTCCCCTTTTTTATAAATATTACACACCAGTTCTTATAATCTATCAATCGCTTCCTCACCTGCACTGCGCAGTCATTCTACAGGTATTCTGTCTATTCCAGGAGCCTTTCTGCCATTTAAATCTTTTAATGCTCTCTTAAATTCAGATCTAAGTATTGTTTCTCCCATTTCATCCTCCTCAACTTCCTCTTCTTCCTCTATAACACCATTTTCTAATTCATTTCCTCTGTATAACTCTTCAATATATTCCACCCATCTATCGACTTTACCTTTCGTATTATATATTGGTGTACCATCTTTGTTTAACACATTATTAGATTTTAATTTATGTACCCCAAAATTTTCCTTAACTTTCCTGTATGCTCCGTCTATTTTACCAATGTTCATTTCTCTTTCCACTTCTCTTTAATCTACTCTTCTTTCACCAGTTTGCACTTTCTGTTAGTATTTCTTAATTTTCGATAGTTCCTTTTACTTTCTTCATCACATCTGAAACCCAAGGTTTTCTATCAGTTCTCTTTATTCCGCCCAAGTTTGCTTCTGCTGATTTAAGAATTTCCTTTTTAACATTCTCCCATTCTTCTTCTACATTTTCTACCTTATCTTTTTTACTCAGACCTCTTGCGATGTCCTCCTCAAAAATCTTCTTTACCTCCTCTTCATCAAGCTTCTCTAAATTCTACCGATTCATCTGACACCTTTTCTTCAGGTTTTTAAACCCCAATGTACATTTCATTAACACCAAATTATGGTCGCTATCAATGTCTGCTCCAGGGTAAGTTTTGCAGTCAACGAGTTGATTTCTAAATCTTTGCTTAACCATGATATAATCTATCTGATACCTTGCAGTATCGTCTGGCTTTTTCCAAGTGTATATTCTTCTATTATGATTTTTAAATTGGGTGTTGGCAATTACTGAATTATACTTCGTGCAAAACTCTATAAGTCGGTCCCCTCTTTCATTCCTTTTGCCCAGCCCGTATTCACCCACTATATTTCCTTCCTTGCCTTTTCCAATGCTTGCATTCCAATCTCCAACTATTATTAAATTTTCATCTCCTTTTACGTGTTTAATTGCTTCAACAATCTCTTCGTATACACACTCTACCTCATCATCATCATGGGCGCTTGTAGGCATATAGACATTAACAATTGTTGTCGGTTTAGGTTTTGATTTTATCCTTATTACAATGATTCTATCGCTATGCTTTTGAAATACTCTACTCTCTTCCCTATCTTCTTGTTCATTATGAAACCTACTCCTGCCTGCCCATTATTTGAAGCTGAGTTAATTATTCTATAATCATCTGACCAAAAGTCGCCTTCCTCTTCCCACCGAACCTCACTATTCCTACTACATCCACATTTATCCTATCCATTTCCCTTTTTAAATTTTCTAGCCTACCAACCTTTTTTAAACTTCTAACATTCCACACTCCGACTCGTAGAATGTTATTTTTTAATTTTCTGATGGCCCCTTCCTTAGTAGTCCCCAACCAGAGATCCGAACGGGGGACTAGTTTATCTAATTACATATTACGCTTATAAAATGTGAGAATGAAATATTTTATTTAAAAAATTAATAAATCCTATCCGCTTTTAAAATACTTATGATAAAAACTTATGAAGCTGTAGAAAAGATTATAAATGAAATATTAACATTCAAAATTTAAATAATACCGGCTGTAGTTTAATCGCATGTTGTTGGTCTTTCATAGCCAAAGCAGAGAATACCAGAAAGAAAAAACAGGTCAAATAGTAAAAAAAAAAAATGTTTTTATGTTTAAAAAACCTACATAAACAATTAATCAAAAGCAGCTGATCTGCTGCATTCGGTTAGTATGCTTGGTTTTTAGATTAATTGTTCGTACGTTACATCCATGGCAACAGTGTGGGAACTTTTCACCGATGATAAATACCGTTCATGTTATTTACCGTATGTATATCGTTTAATAAGATATATTTCTGATTGCTATATTTCTCTTTTTGTACTTTTTTAGGTTATATGATCTTGTATACATTTATTGTGTTCATTTTTTAATTAACGAATTAATTATATCATTAATTTATTCGTAAATAAGTTAACCGAAACATAATAATTATAATATAAATAGACATTAAATCATCTAAGACTACACGCATACATATTACATTGTATATAATAACAGTTGAATATTAAGTCCGTGATTTTAGCTGTTAGGACTGATGAAATAACTCGTTTATGTATTGTTCTCCTGGCCTTGATCAGAACAGTTCTTATTGTTGACAATTGTTTTAATTGTTTTACAATAAAATTAGCCAAGCAAGCTTTCACTCGCATATCGAGAAATCACTTGTAGATAATACTATAAGAAATTGTTCATTTAATTATCCTCAGTTTTTCTGTTCAACCGTTCATAGATTATAAGATTTTTGTTCTTATTATATAACATACATGATTTCCTGGGTTATTTTGAGAATATTTTATAAGAGATTAATTTTGTAATTCATCGCATTACATGTTTAATCAATTTTTTCTCTAATCCTCCACTGTTACAATTTGCTTATTATTATTTTTTTTTAATATTTAGTATTTGTAGAAAAAAAGAGATAATAACAAACAATAAAATTTGTACTTCTGTGTTAACGGGGACCACTCGATTTTGATTTTTATTGTTTAGGTTAGTAATGTAACTAACTAATTAACGATGGTTTACTAGTTTATACTTATGATTGTGAAATAACGATCTAACAACCCATTTCCGTATCCTAGAAACTTGTTTTGACTTTTTGAAGTAGCCTCCTTCAAAAACAGATGACATATTTCAGATAAGGATATTCATAAACATAATGTAGTAGTTTGTCATGGTTACAAGTTTTATTAAGGTGTTTTAAAGCAAAAGAATAGGAAAAAAAATCGATTTGATCCTAAGAGGATTTGCCATCTAATATAACAACCAGAAATTTCACTTTATGGGCTATGATACATATTATCATATCATTAATGGGAATTCTTCTCATACAAGTAACAATGTTAGGTTAATGCAACGGTTATCCAAGTTTGAAAATAATTATCGTCATTTAGTGTATCCTAAACGTATAAGAATATTTTATTTCATTTCCACTAAGTAAAATAAATTAATCTTTATTCTCATCAGAACAGAATAACACATTATACAGATCAATAAATTAATATAAAACCAGATTATAAGAAATCAGTGTAAGATAAGTAATATAATAATAATAATAATAATAATATATAAGTAATATATAATAATTTGATTTAAGTCCGTGTTAATTATTTAAATATATGAAAAATGTTAAGGTAAATATTTTAAACAAAAAATTACCACAAATTGATTCACAATTCAGAAGTTGCAATTGGAAATTAATTTACGTACATGCTGAACAAGATGCAGATAAATCAATTTCTTTTTAATTTTCTTTTAATTAATATTATTTAAAAATGAATCGACAGAATAATATTTATTTATACAAAAGAAAATCCTTCAGGCATCTTAAATAAATTGGTGGAAAGATTTTTCAAATTTTGTAAAACTTACAAGAAAGTTGTATTTCTTGTAAGCTGAAGCGTGTAGTTATAAGAAAACAGTTTTGTTGTATAGTTTGAAAGTAGAATTTTAACTGATAAATCTGTATTAAAGAAAAATATGTATTTTATTAAGCCCCTACTTATAGAAGAAGTGGGGGGGGGGGAATTGAAAGCCACGCAGCATTCGGATAAATGAACATTAGAAGTCCGGTTAATTGCGAACCATCTAATTAAATACTTTATTATAATTAAAAGTAATTAAAAAGTAATTTAAAAGTATTAAGTAATTTAAAAGTAACGCGCATTAAAAGTAATTCAATCGATATTTGAAGTTTGAAATAAAGGGACAACGTAATAGCTCTATAGCTATTACAATTCGCAGCCAAAGGCGCATAAAGAAGGTGATGAATCCACTCCGACCCTCGAATGGTTTTCTTAATCGCAGTAGATAACGTGTCCGTTACAATTTGGTTGAACGGGAACTGTACATCAGTACAACCACTTTTAATGAGTCTGATTACGATTCGAACCTGATATCCTTGAATTAAAAACTCTAAACTCTGCCACTATAGACGCGAAAATTTATCAGAATAAAGATTTTTTTTTTTTAATTTCAAACTTCAAATATCGATTGAATTACTTTTAATGCGCGTTACTTTTAAATTACTTAATACTTTTAAATTACTTTTTAATTACTTTTAATTATAATAAAGTATTTAATTAGATGGTTCGCAATTAACCGGACTTCTAATGTTCATTTATCCGAATGCTGCGTGGCTTTCAATTCCCCCCCCCCACTTCTTCTATAAGTAGGGGCTTAATAAAATACATTTTTTTCATAAAAAAAAAATCTTTATTCTGATAAATTTTCGCGTCTATAGTGGCAGAGTTTAGAGTTTTTAATTCAAGGATATCAGGTTCGAATCGTAATCAGACTCATTAAAAGTGGTTGTACTGATGTACAGTTCCCGTTCAACCAAATTGTAACGGACACGTTATCTACTGCGATTAAGAAAACCATTCGAGGGTCGGAGTGGATTCATCACCTTCTTTATGCGCCTTTGGCTGCGAATTGTAATAGCTATAGAGCTATTACGTTGTCCCTTTTCTTCTCCTTAGGAAAAATCGTTAGATCAGAGATTAAATTTTATTTATACTTTTAATTTAACGTTAACAAGTTTTTGTTGTAATTATAATGAAAAATCGTCCTATACTTTTTCACTTACGAAAAAACATTAAAAAATTTAATCGATATTTTAGAAAAAATCATCAAAAATTTTATCTGTAATTCTTGTAATTACAAAGTTTTAACAAAAATATACTTCGGGCGAAAGAATTAAAAAAAACCACAATAAATGTGTTTGTTCAAACAGCCTACGGTATTATGCGCGCGCGCGCGCACACACACACACACAAAATAAATAAAATTTATTTAACTGAAAATTATCGCTAAAATAAGTAAATAATTTTTCTTAATAGAAAGCTTAGAACTACTGAAGACGAATAAATTTCAGTATAATAAATTAAAAGTGCCACGATTTTATTGGATACTAAAAATTAATTATTTCTTAAACTTGTAAAATAAATATATTCCTATACTTACATAATTTCTTTAAAGTAAATCGTGTATTAAGGGTCGGATAATCGACTATTACACAGATATTAATTTCAAAGATACGGTGCCCATTTCGATGTAAATATTTAACTGTTATTTTGATTAAAATAGGTAAAGTATATTCTTTAACCGATTTTTATTTATTTATAGAACGCCTAGAATCACTGATGAAGAAACTTTTTACTACGTAATAGATTATAAGATACCACGACTCTATCGAATAACAGTATACTAACAATGAAATATGTAAAATAATATTATTAACATATGTACCTAATTCCATAAAAAAATAAACTAGGTATGAAGAACCCGATAATCAACTGTTCCGTAGATATTAATTTCAAGGTATATTTGTTTTGATGGAAATATTTATTTATTATTTTCATTCGATTAAATTAAATATTTTTTTATAACATAATTTTTTTTTTATTGAAAGCTTGGAATCACTGAAGAGGAACATTTTTCAGTATAATATACTTGAAGCTATCGACTATATCGTAGAATCATACGGTGAAAATTAACTATTTTTGTAAAATATTATTATATATACTTAATTTTCTTAAAATTAAATTGTGTATGAAGCACCGAACAGTAAGTAGACTGTAACATTGATATTAATTTAAAAATATATTTATTTTTATATAATTATTTAATCATTATTTTGGTCGTAATAAAATTCTTAGATGTTGGCAATAACTTCAAAATTGAAAACGACACACACTTTTGGATAAGTGATTATTAGAGCAACCGGTTAATCGATAATCGTATAATTAACATTACTAATGTAATTAATTGAACCTCATATATGTAAATGAATGAAAGAAAGGTATTTTCATACGATTTTTAAAATTTGAAATTTTTTAAATATTTATAATTTTTCTCACGATCGGCTGAAGCGTACAAGCTTTTGTGTACAAGTGCAGCGCTTTGGGTTCTTAATTCAAGGATCGGGTTCAAATCCGCTAACAGTCTTTACCTAATGGATATCCCTGTAGTCGACTCATTTAATACGGATACCTACCCTTTATAATGTATCAAGGAAAATAAGGCTATTTTCCTAGATTATGATAAAGGCCGTCGGGCGTCGTTATGGATTCATTACAATCTTGCGTACCCCTTGGCTTCGAAATTTGTAGCTCTAGCTATTTACTTTTTTCTTCTTCGTAGTGGTTCAGGGAATAACTTTAATTTTAACTTATAATTTTCAATAATATATATTATTATTTTTTAATTCTAGAGAATTATATCATTTTTCATAAGAAAAGGAGATCGATCTACCAATCAAATTTTAAGGGAGAAAAAATAAATTTATACTTATATAGGAATAGTATATTTAAATTATATATATAATTTAAATTATGGGCGTGTGTGTTCGCGCGCGCGAATAACACACACACACACACACACACGAATAAACAAATTAATGTATTATTTATTAATTTTAAATTAATTAACATTAAATTAATAATGAAACAAAATTATTTAAGACTACCCTTCCCGTTGGTTGATTAACAGCGTGTACTATTCTTAATAGGTAGGCTGTATTTGAAAACTCATTCATTTTACAAATGAATGTAATTGACAGGTGGCAGGTGCTATTTTGCCATTTAAACTGATCATTTCTTCCCTCCTGGGACCACTACCTTCTTAATTCGGTATCAAGGTAAATCGCTACTACGCTGCGTTTGTCTTTTTAACAGATTTGTATGGAATAGATCTTACTAAGCTAAGGACAATGTAAAAAAAAAAATTGTAATATTTGAGGTAAAGTGTCGGTATTATTTACTTTTTTTTAATTTAACAACGATTCAGTTTGTAATTTTATTATTCTGTAATTTTTGTAAGTTCTGTATTTATTTCATCTTTTAACGCCCAAATTTATAATTATTATTTTTTTCTTATGTGACAGTACGGTAGATAAATATTTTGCTACGTAAAAAAATTAGCGGAATTCGGATTCAAAATTTTCCGGATATAAGTCGGGGACGTGATAGACCTAATCTGATAAAACGTAAAATGAAATTCTAATACGATAAACGTTCTTTAAACTACCCTTTTCGTACGCATTTTGGGCCGATGAAATCAAAAGGGTGGATCGTTAAGTTTTGAGTGTTGTGTAATTAAAGAATAATGGAGGGTGCTCGCACACGGGACATATACCTAGTTTTTTATTTATTTAACTGTACTGTAATTTTTATTTATGTTAACAGCGTGAGGGCGACGTTGCATGTGAAGAATCTTTATTCCGCTCTAATTCACATGTTTTTCTACTAAATCGGCACAGTATTATATATTTAGCTTCAATTATTGTAATATATATATATTTTTTTTAACCTCCGGATCCACCGTTAGGCATTCTTCATGTGTGAAGTTGCCATGCCTGACCGGGATCCGGAGGTCCCGGGTTCGTATCCCGGTCAGGCACGGCATCTTCACACACGCTTCAAATCGTTCATTATATATTATAATAAAGATATATAATGAAACAGGCAGATAAATTATAAGGTAATATTAATTTTATTATAGTAAACGATATGAAAATAATCGCGAGAGGACGTTACTGTCGGATAAAACGTTCTGGGTTCTACTTCCGGTTTTGTATAGTTTTTATGGTACGGTGTAAAATTAATTACATTAAAAAATAAAAAACACATAATGCAAAAAAATGTGATCTTTGTCGTCGGTACGAATAATTTAATAAAAAGAAATACCGGTTGTAAATATTCGTTTAATAATAACGTTTAATAATGTTAACAATTTTCTGCTTGCCGAAGCACTGTCAATAACTCTCCCCTCCACCAAAACAATCAGTGCCCTTTCAAGGTTAAACAATTTCACTGCCGCGTTCCGTTCACGCAGTAACGTAAAGCACGCTTCAACAAATAATTAAATAATAGTTTATAATACCGGGCGATCATGTGAAAAGTTACCGCATTTATTATTCAACAGATATCAGTCCAATTGTATTTCTGTTTGCAGGCATGTATACCATTCTCAGGGGGAACCTTTCTAAAATGATTTTCAAAGGGGTGGAACATATTCTCTCCGCTACACTTACCCCGACTCAAAAATCTTATATGGCAATAGCAAAATTTAATTCTATTAATTTACAATAATCGACAACCCGAAAAAATAATGAATTTTGGTGAAAAGAGAATTAAAATCCGCCCGCTCCTTCATTACATTACATTATTTTTTCGGGTTGTTAATTAACGGAATTAAATGTTACCGTTGCCAAATAAGATTCTTGAGTTTGGGGTAGGTGTAGCAGAGAGGGTAGGTTTCATTCCCTTTGAAGATAACTGTAGAAAGGTTCCCCCGACAACGGTATACTTGCCGGCAAATCGAAATACGAAGAGACTGAAAGCTGTTGAATAACAAAGGTCTATTTACACACATCGGTATCAGTTCAGTATCAGTGTTCTCCGTGGTCGATCTGTGATGCCAATTCACACACATCCGACATCATTCTTTCTTTTTTTTCCTGTTTAGCCTCCGGTAAGATTACCGTTTAGATAATTCTTCAGAGGATGAACGGGGATGGATGTGTGAGTGTATAAATGAAGTGTAGTCTTGTACATTCTCAGTTCGACCGTTCCTGAGATGTGCGGTTAATTGAAACCCGACTGCCAAAGAACACCGGTATCCACAATCTAGTATTCAAATCTGTGTAAAAATAACCGGCTTTACTAGGACTTGAACGCTGGAACTCTCGACTTCCAAATCAGCTGATTTGGGAAGACGCGAAACATCCGACATCTATCCGTAGTACATATCACACAGTAAGTACTGCAGTCCTAATTGGCGTCGCTGATCGATCAGGATAACATCGATACTGATGTGCGTAAATAGACCTTAAATGTAGTAACTTTTCAGATGATCGTCCGGTACGTAGAGGTTTAAATGTAAAGGGAAAGATTTCTGTATGAATCAGAACATTATAATCGGTCATTAATCGCAATTAAATGTCGAAATCTGTCAACCGATTTATAAACATATACTGTTAAAAGTAATGACGTAATATGTTGATAAAAATAAATACACGTGGAAATGTTAAACGATATGCGATATCGATTGTAAATATTTCATTTCCTTTTCCCACGGCCGACCGTGAAATTGCGATTTTTACTTCCTTATACGAAGTAAAAGAAGTATTGTGATCGCCAAAATTTTTGGTTTTCAAATTTTAACAGAAATATTCATTTTGACCATCCTTGAATCCATTTTGACTAGCTCGGCGTAACGTCTGTACCGACGTAAAATATCTATCTCGCATAACTCAAAAACTATTAGCCGCAGGATCTTGAAACATCGGTTTAGGACTGTTGTAACATCTAATTTTGCACCTCCCTTTTTGATTACAATCGACTGGACCAAAAGTGTCCAAAAAAGCCCAAAATCCCCAAAAAATTAGATTTTGAGCATTTTCTTAACTGCAGTAATCAGCCATAATTAAGAGCTTTTCAATGATATATCTTAAACGGTACTTATTTTCACCGGTTCCAGAATTATAGCCAAATAAAATTTTAATTAATGAAATTTTTGGGTGGTTCAAGGGGAAGAGACACATCGGTTCGAATCCGACTTCATTACCTTTTTTTTAACTTAAATATATTGATATATTAATAATTATTAACCTCTGATTGTAAAAAAAAAAATGTTAACTTTTCTAACTATTTTTTAAAATTTAAATATATTGATTTATTAATAACTAGCAGATCCGGCAATGCTTCGCTATTGCTAGATTTGAGTATATATACATATATATATATACACATAGATTTAATGAACACAATTGAAAGTTTGATAAAACATTAACTAAATGAACATTACGGACTTCGCAAAAGTTAATTTTTCCCTGTTACCCTTTCTCCCTTTCCTCCTTGTCACAATTTTTCTTTCCCCATATTACCTTTCCCCATTTCCCCTTTTCATTCCCCTTTCAATTACTTTCCTCTCTCTCTTTCCCATATTTCCCCTTCCTCTTTCCTTTTTTCTCCTTTCCCGTTTCCTTTTCTCCGTTTTCTTTTTCTCCATTTCCCTTTTTAGATTTTTCCCTTTCTTCCTCTTTCTCCGCGCGTGAATCGGTCCAGTAGTTTTTTTAGTCTACAGCGGACACACATATCAGAAACATTGAAATGGAATCGTAAAATATTTAGTACAGCGCGTGTTGCTTTTACGTCCAACAGATAGCGCTGTTTTTAAAAAAAAAACATGTTTTTACCTAAAACAAGTGTGAAATTTTAGGTATATAAAAACACGCGCGTATTCGAATGCAACGTCGTGTCAAAATTTCAAAGCGATCGGTGAAGAACTTTCGGAGTTTTAAGATTTTGAACAAACTAACATTTACATTTTTATTTATATATATATTATTAATCTCCGATCGTATAAAATGCGTATATGTAATTTAGTAGGCGTACAAGGAAGTTATGTGGTGTCCGCATCAAATTTTTTTTAAAAAGAATAATACGTACTTCAAGTCATTTCCTTTTCTTAGCCGGCCTCCTTGGCGCGAGCGGTAGCGTCTCGGCCTTTCATCCGGAGGTCCCGAGTTCGGGACATGGCATTTTATAAATCATTCATCTCAACCTTTGAAGCGATACCTAAGGGTGGTCCCGGAGGTTAAACAAAACGAAACGAAAAAGTAATTTCCTTTTAAACATCTGTCTTACCTAAATGTAAATGTTTTTATCTTGTACAGATTAAACTTTTTAAGTACGTTTGTTTTTTATTTTATTTTATACTCCCTTTAACGTATTTTTTTGCTGTAAATAATAAAATAAAGAACTACGATTTGTCTAAGAAAGTATTTTCGTTATTTTGAAAAACTTTGTTAACAAGGAAATTTAGTTGTTTTTTTATGTATTCTACCATTTTTGAACTTTAAAAGTTAAATTATTAATTTAACGCGTGTTTTATTATGTACATGGAATAATATTTTTTAGGTAAATGTTTATTTTTGTTTCTTCTCTTACAAATATTCATATAAAAAAGTTTAAAACCACACGCACTACGCGCATGTATATGTATATAAAATTAAATTTTATTGTGTTTTTTTTTACTTCGTAAAAATGGTATAATTAAGAAAATATCAGTTATTGACGTAACTAACTTTATCGATAAAATGGTACGCCTAAATATAATTTATCTATCTTTACCCGGTCCACTTGTACAACGTTTCTCGTTGTTCTTAAAATATCGCAAAACTGGAACAAAGCACAACATAACGCGACTAACAAAGACGCTTTTACAACATAACCAAACGTAAACGGAAAACAACTAACCGACTAATCTATATTTCGATTGCGGTATAGCCCAAATACACAGCATTTTATTATTAACAGAAAGAACGGGTTTTTTCTGAGAAAAAAATTACAAACAGTGTGGAAAAAACATTCGTTTACGGTTTCGTATAATTTTTACTAGAGTCCTGATAAACGGACGTTGGCACTAAAAGTGTTAATAAATATATTTGGCTGCCCGAGATTAAAATATAGGCTAAGAAATAAATAAATATATTTTATTACTTTATTAGTAAAATTGAGTTTTTTAATCTGTTATCGTTAATGAAATAAGTGGCAGCTTAGTCGTGCATGATACTCGATTTGTATGCACCAGCTTAGCCTATTTGTACTACGACCTCGTAAATAAAAAAATACATTATTAATTCTATTTTAGTATATAAGGAAAAAACACGAATAATCAGTAAGCGAATAACATATTAAAAACAAAAGATCCTTTTGCAAAGTGCGTTTTTAATGAAGAGAAACGTTTTCCCACGCGAGGGATTTACGTTTGTTTATATGTGACTTTTAATTTATCGAATCGTTCGCTAACCTCATGGACTCTTCGAAACAGCTGATCATCGTACTTGGCAACTGGCTATTGTGTCACTACCTGGATTGACTGACTGACTACGTATCTGAGCTCCCGTTAAAGCCCAACAGGGCAAGGGCTGGGGGGGGGGGGCGGTGGCGACGGAAAGTCACTAGGCGGGTGTTTTCCCTACGGGGTTGGGATGTACGTATCTAAGGCACAGCTTGTCTTTATATCTGTTCTGTTCGTCCCTAAATACTTACGAGCGGGTCACCGAAATCGTTGTTCTGCTTGTGTATATTACACAACGGTTAATAATTTTTTTTTGTCTTCAGTCATTTGACTGGTTTGATGCAGCTCTCCAAGATTCCTTATCTAGTGCTGGTCGTTTCATTCGGTATACCCCTTACATCCTACTTCCCTAACAATTTGTTTTACATATTCCAAACGTGGCCTGGCTACATAGTTTTTTCCTTCTACCTGTCCTTCCAATATTAAAGCGACTATCCCAGGATGCCTTAATATGTGGCCTATAAGTCTGTCTCTTCGTTTATCTATATTTTTCCAAATTTTTCTTTATCATCTATTTGCCGCAACACCTCTTCATTTGTCACTTTATCCACCCGTCTGATTATTAACATTCTCCTATAGCACCGCATTTCAAAAGCTTCTAATCCTTTCTTCTCAGATACTCCGATCGTCCAACTTTCACTTCCATATAAAGCGACACTCCAAACATACACTTTCAAAAATCTTTTCCTGACATTTAAATTAATTTTTGATGTAAACAAATTATATTTCTGACTGAAGGCTCGTTTCGCTTGTGCTATTCGGCATTTTATATCGCTTCTGCTTCGTCCATCTTTAGTAATTCTACTTCCCAAATAACAAAATTCTTCTACCTCCATAATCATATTTAAACGATTCCTCATAGGTGAAATTATAAATAATGTGACGAGAGAGTAACGTTACACAAAAATCAGATTTCAAGAACATACGTCTGTACGCATCCGTTGTAAGATTTTCCAACGTCTCTAATAATCAAAATTCTAAGTATTCTCAAGGAACAGCAGCTTATATAAACTTTCCGTTGTTGACCTTTCCTCAGTTTTTCTCGAAAAATATTGTATTTGATGTACGTCTTCTATTCCTAGTTAATTGTTGCTTGAATTGAAAAAAAAATTCCTTTTCAGATAATTTACTGTAACTAACATGTATTTTTTTAAACGACCTTGCTATTTATAAAGTATTACTAATTCCGTAGCCACTCACCTGTTCGTTAGGAGGGATATATGCCACTATCGCGTTGTATTTGTTCGTACAGATTCACACTTTTGTACTCCATGTAAGTTCGTATAAATTGGAATCTATCATCGCCCTGTTTGTTTCGCACTCTCGATTGTTTTTCAGCGGCCGAAAGCGATAAAATCCTTTTTGGTATTTGGGCCCTTAATACTACCGACGAATTCTCAGGACGATTGACATGGCAGTTATTAAAATAATAATTCCTATTATATTTTCTGCTAAGTTCACTATAGTTTCTGTGTTGAATACCGCTTACCTTTTCTTAGCTTTATTCTTTTATCGTTTGTCGACGCGTTTCCGAAATACTTCATTGTCAAAACTTAATTTTAAATTTCTGTTAATCTTTATATAACGTTTGAGAGGCGTCAGCGCCCCTCCTTATATTTGACGTCATGCCTTATCTTTATTTTCTGTTTAGCTTCCGGAACCACCGTAAGGTATTACTTCAGATGATGATATGCGTGAATGTAAATGAAGTGTAATATTGTACAGTCTCAGGTCGACCGTTACTGAGATGTGTGGTTAATTGAAACCCAGCCACCTAAGACACCTGTATCCGCGATATAATATTGAAATCCGTATAAAAGTTACCGTCTACTAGGACTTGAACCTAAAAACTCTCGACTTCGAAATCGGCGATTTGCGATGACGAATTCACCATTAGACCAACCTGTTGCCTTATCTGGCCTTCTTCTTGTTTATTTGTAATTAATTTTTATACTTATCTTTTAATTTTATTTATCTATTTTCTGCTTTTAATAAATCGAGGTTGAAAAGGACACACGCTTGTCTGTTGATCTGTTCATTTATGATCGTTTTGTTGTTACTCTTTAATTTAAAGGTTTTTAGATATTGTAATATGTTCATTCTTCTTCCTTTAACACATTTGTGAATGTATTTTTAAAAAATCTCATGTGTTAGTTACATCTTAATTTTAATTTTCTTTCCGTTTGTCAATATATGTTACACTGCATTTAACATTTTATTTTGGATATACACCATTACTTTCTATATATCTTTTTCTTCTATTTTACTTCTAAAAATCAAAAACAAGATTTTAATTATGTAGCGCATTTAATAAAAGAAGGACATTCCCCGATGAAAATGGAAGCATCAATGAAATTAATTCACGAATTTGTGAATTCTCATTTTTTTCGTGGGAGAAAAATGTAAATCTATATAGAAAAATATTAGTGCCATATTTCAACCTTTTTGGTCAACTCGTTTTAGATACAATATTGAATACCCCCCCCCCCCCCAATATATTGATTGACTTAAAACTTTGGAATTTTTAATTCAGAATGGCAACAACTACCCTCCCTTTTTTAATTTTCTCCAAAATTTAATGGCATCTAGCCCCTTATGTAGAAACTTTTTGGGTCATTTTCGAAGAAAATGTTCGTTCAGCCGCTAATTACACTTAGATATTAATCAAAATACAGGCCAACAAATGTACATACATCTTTCCGAAATTTCCACGGATTTTTAAAAAACCGTTTTTTGGACTCGGGGGGTTATGAAACGTCGACATTTGCAAAAAAACCCGATATCGAAATTTTGGACCGATGAATATGTTATATACAAACTCTTTGTAGTTGTAGCCTTTACATAGAAGCAATAGAGCTGCAGTCGATAAAGTAAAGGTACCGGTATTTCTAAAAATATATTATAAAACATGCCCTAATAAAATAATAATTGAAAAAAAAACAAAATAGTGTTTAGTGCAGAAGTATGTACACAATTTAAGTATGCAAGTGAGCATACTTCCCATGATTTACTGTAGAAACGGTATAGGCTGTTTACATTACTTTAAACAAATTGTGGTCTATATCTTATAATATTGCGTCTATAAAAACATCGGTGAGCTTGATAAACTCGCATAAGATTATTTTTTTTTTGTTTAACTTCCGGGACCACTGTTAGGTATTGTTTCACAGTATGTTATGAATGATTTGTAGCATGTGTGAAAATGCCATGCCTGACTGGGATTCGAACCCGGGACCGCCGGGTGTGTACTATTCATTAGAAACCGATTACAAAAATGGTGGCTGGGTATAGTATTCAGCCTTGAATTATCAATCTCCCACATGCAGTTAGGGTTAACAATCTCTGCCAATCTAACACCTAAAATGCATCGGATAAACAATATAAAACATTTTCTGAAATGATACAAAGATAGTGATCACAAATGACCCAGGCTAAATTAAAGTTTGATATGACGATGTTGAAAATATGGCAAAATATAATTTTCTTGGTAAATAAGTAAATTTTGTATATTTATTCTCTTCAATTGATTAATTACTTTCATCGTGAATATTAAATGTATTTTATTTCATGAATATTATATACATTATTTGGGTAGTTAATTAGAAGTGGCTACTTAATAGTGAAGTGGCTTTCTCTTTTTGGGTTGTTAAAAGTAAATAGTTTCATAAGGTAAATAAGTTGTAGTGTTTTGAATTATTGATGTAAAGGCAATCTTTTGATTATTGTTTATCCATTGATTATTTTGTCTGATTTTCATGCGATTATCATTCAAATGTATCAAATTCATTTTTACATCTCTTGTCATGTATGATTTCAATTTTTGCTTTTTGTTGAACCGGTTTGAAATTGTTGAATTTGATTGAGTAGCTTTACCTACAATAATGTGCTTTTTCATTCACACTTACTGGCTTTTCACTGCAACTATCAACATCATGTTTTATTATGGAATTTTCAGAATATTGATGTTTGACACCGATGAATTAATGTTCACTGAAATAATAAATTTGGGTTTTTTTCATTTTCAATATTGTATAATTTTGTTTTTTCACATTTTTTAAATTTTTTTAGGGGATGATGCCTTTTGGTTGAGCATATTCATTGGTTTCGGATTATCTTAATACATTATGATGTAAGGTAAAAGTAATACTTCATTTCTTTTGTGAATAGCAACATCTAATCTGATAAAATTCACATTCAAGTCTTTAGGAAAATTAACAATGTGTTTTGTTTTTACCATTTCCAGCAAATCCTTTTGCATTTTGCTAACAGTGAATGTGACTTTTTCATGTTTTATTCCAAATACTAGTGATATGCCACAGTCAATGTACAAGTTTATTGTTGAAATGTTGGAAACTGAACTGATCATACAGTAAAGTTGTGGAAAATAAGTTGTGTAAAGTTGTGGCCAATAACAGTTTCTTGATCATGATCCAATCATTTTCTATTTAAAGAATCATCAGTGAAAACATTGCATTTTCCATCAAAATAACACAACATACCCGATGATGTTAGAATGTAATTTTTAAGTAATTTCTTAGAACGGAAATTACAAGTACAACCTATCAACATGGTCATGTAATGCTAGTCTTTGAAATCTGTATGGTGTATTCATATTTGTTTCTTTTGGAACTTTGATTTGCAATATTTTACATATTGCTGGTACATTTAAAAGACTGCAATTCTTTTGTTCTTATGACTGAAGAGTAGCTATAAGGCATTTTGGCAGGCAGGCTCTAACAAGTTCAATGTGGAACTTGAAGAAATAATATGGCACTATATATAACATATTGATAATTATCAAAATTACCAAGCAGCACCTAAAACTAAACAATTTAAATTAGTTTTAACAAATAAAAAGATTTAAAACAAATATGCAGTGTTAATTGTAGTATAATAATAATAATAAAAAAAAATTATGTTTGTAGGTATGTCAGTTTGACTCAAGAGTGTGGTAGATTTTTGAGCCCTATGTATTTTAAAAACATATTTATCAGTGATTCATGCAAACATGATAAACCTTCCATGATAAAAAACTTATAACAAACAATTAGTTTAGGAAAAGTATGAAAAAAAGCACGCTATTCAATTGTTAAGAACATTTATTTAAAGTAACATTATTTTGGTATTTATTATTTTGTAATTGAATCCAAATGTAAAAAACAAATGGTTTAGAAGAAACACGAAAATGTAAGCTACTCAATCATTAAGAGCAAAATCTATTATTTTGCTATTTTATTATTTAGTATTTAAAACAGTCTGCTTAACTTTAATCCCCTTTATTCATATTGGCCATTCACTCCAAAAGTGGAATGAATCAGGAATCATAAGAGGTGTTTAATATTTTTACTCGGTTGTTTAAACGATTATTTTGTTTACTCTTTAATTTATTTATTGTATATACAGTGAAAACAAATACAAAATGTAATAAAATGAGTAGACCTGGAAATGTAACCATTCTTTATAATGATCCTGATCTGACTTCCACTTTCAGATCACTACATTGATTGGGCACTATGGTCATGGCTTATCGCAGATTATGTATAATAGAAAATGATTTTGGAATCGAACTTACACCACCATTATAACTGGTAGTGTGGCAGCCAGGGTTGATGTGATAGCAGGTGTAAAGAGACCCTTCTCTACTCACTATACACTTTACTATGTAATGTTGAGAGTAACAAATAGTATTCAGTCTCTTTGTACATCATTTTTTTTTTGGATTCAGAACAAACAATTGTTTTTTTGGGTCTTTTTTCAACTAAAAATGTTTTTTTTTTTTTTTGGAAGAGGATAAAGTATTATTTTTTCTGGTAGTAAATTGGAATTGATGTGGATCTATTCATATTGAGTTAAGGTTATCTAGACAAATTCTTCTGATTTTGGTTTGGTTATCATGCTTAGTAGTAATCCATAATGCAGATAGTGTGTTCATATATTTTTTTGCTAGAATTAATGATTCATCTATTGTATTTATATTAAAATCACTGCTAATTTTTCCCCTGATTTATTTCAATTTTCAGATATTCTTCTAGTTCTTCAATAAATTCAATTATGCTTCCTGATAGTGGTCTATGTATTACTATTAAGTGATGTTTTTTTTTAACTCTTGATAATTTCAATTTCTATAGATTTTGCTTTTTATAGTTTTGGCTTTTGGATTGTATACCTTACATTCTCTTTTATAAATATTATAATTCCATTTTCTTTTTAATGTTCTCTGTTTTGATATTTTATTATATCCATTTACATTATAAACATTACTTTTACATAAATTGACTTCTGAAAGACAAATTATGTATTTTTCAATTCTCATTCTTTTTAATTGCATATTTAGTGTACACCAGTTTATATTAAGCGGTTTCTGTTTAATGAGGATTATATTTAGATTAGGCTTGTATTTATTATTTGTACTGTTGTATTTTCCAATTTGTATTATACATTTTTTCATTATTATTTATTAATATTTCATGATCTTGGATTTTCAGATTCATTTTTGTTTGAGTATGTAAATAAATTTTTATAGTGATATATATACTTTTTGTCCAATGAAGAAACATCAAAACCAGTATATATAAAATTGTGACTAAGCTTGGTCCTTTTCCGGTGAGTGGGTACCACTTTTTTCAAAAAGTAACAAAGTACCCATATTTTTTTTGTTTGTTAATAACCAAATTAACCTCCAAAACATAATTTTTATTAAAATAACCCAATGCTGTTTAGGGTCACATTCCTTCTTATTGTGATTTTTAGCTCACCACCATAAACTTTCATTACTTTGGGTATATGCATCTGTTTTTGGATCAACAAAGTTTTCACTATGATTTTCTGTATCACGTTTGTAATTAGTCAAGGTTAGCGAGCAAAAAGAGTGTAGGATAAGTTTGGTTAGATTATATTTATAATTTCTCTACAAATGCCCACTGATTTGAAAGAATTCTGCCCGTATTGCACTTTCTTTTTGGAAATGAGGACTTGCCTATATCTACTGTCATTTGTGTAAGTATATAATTCATACCTTCTAAATCTTCTATACAATCAAATGCTTTTCATAAATCTGATATGATTTTAGTACCTGGTTCAATACATGCTACAACTGTATACATTAATGTCTCCTTTGTTCTATCAGGAACAGCACACATGAAACATTTTTTTGTTTCATGATAAATTTCTCCAAAAAACCCGCTATTGTGGTAACATTCAATCTCTATTGTATTTTCTTTTAGAAAACAGAGACTCATCAATACTACAATTGTTCCAGGTCCACCTAGTTTTGTAATAATTTAAAGCCACATATTTCAGTAATAAATATATTAATAATTATTTTAAAAAATGTTATTTGGTTATTGTTATATAAATGTAAAAATGTTTTTATTATTTTTAAAAACAAAAAGAAAAAGGTTGTACCCACTTACTGAAAAAGGTCCTTAAGCTTTTATTTGTTTTATATAAAAATTATATTTGGATTTAGTTGGATTTGGAGTTGGTTTTACTATATGTTCTTATCAGATGTATAGTTTTGATTTCCAGAAAAATCTTTTTTGTTGATTTGTAAAGTTTTTGATGTAAGTAAATCTTTGGTTTATAGATACATATTTTTTTTGTCGATTCATTTCCATTCCTCTTTTTTGACTGAGATATGATCTATTGTTTCTCATAGTCCTGATCATTAAAAAAGGACTTTTCCTTGAAGAACTAAATGGATTCCTTCCCAAAAGAATTTTTTTTATTGATTGTGAAGCTTTCATGCATAACAAATATTCTGTTCATCCAGTTTGTTCTCTACATCTGAATTTGTTATAATTGTTTTTCTTTAGTTATAAATTTTAATCCTTGTTTGAGTTATATATGAATTTTACTATGATATTTCCTTTTCTTTATCTTTAATTTATTTTATTGGGCATGTGTCTGTAGATTTCCTCTATGTCTTTTCCCCCAACTTGTTCATCATGTTTCTTTTCTATTTTATAAATAATTTGTTGTAGGTTTTTGTTGTTTTGCTTCTTTATATGAGGATTAGTTTTTTGTTGGTTATATTGGAATATTTTGATTCTATTTGACGTTTCTTGCATTTTTATTTCTTTCTCTTTATTTTCTTCTTCTAGTTTGGTGAATTGTTTTTTAAATTCATAGATTTCTTTTTTATTAATATTTTCGGGAAAGTTGTAATTGTATATTAAAATTTTGTCTATAGATTTTTGTTTTGTTATTCTATTTTCCTTTTTAATTCTTTAAAGGACTGTTTGGAGTTTGTGTCATGACATTCAGTTTCTTGTTTATTAATTTTTCATTGCTGAACAATCTATTGTAACTTAGGATACACGTAAACCCTCTCGTTATGAACCAGCCGTGTTGTCAGAGGTGAAAAGAAAAAAGAGGTTTAAATTAGCACGTGTTCATAATGAGGCAAGGAGTTTGCAGAGAGCTGTTAACTAGAAGAGTTCACTCAGACCTTAGTACCTGGTGATTATGAGGGAAGGTGGTAATTTAGCGAAGATAAGCCTTTTATTATTTTTCATGAAATAAGTAGTTATGTGTTAGCTCAATAAAAAAAATCATAACTACCAAAAAAACATTAAAAAAGTAACCATTATATAAAGAAAATTACATAACGAAGCTGTTTTACTGGTTATCATGTTAGTTATGTTTTTTTGCTGTACGAAATGCTGTGACTTTTCATAAGAAGCTTAATAACCATTACTGTAAATAATTCCATTTATCATTTTCTTGCGTGTTTTCTTCACTCTTGTGTTTGAGGTTTTAGTGGAAATTCACTTGACTCTCAAATGGGAAGTTTTGCTGAGTATTTACTTACATGAGAAACTTTACAAATACATTCAATGGTTGTTTGAGTAAATTTAAAATTCTTTTGAAAGAAAATAAAAATGCATCAGACAGACTAAGAAACCATATAAAATTGAGGCTAAGGTTCAGGTACATAATCCACCAGATGAACCAGTTATGAAAGTAAATTTTCAGAACCTCCTCTAAAGAGCCTTTGATGCCATTTTCTTCTCAGGTGATCTTACTTACCAAACCAGAGAGACCATTTAAAACAACATAAGGGGTGACTGTTTCTCCTTTTTCACATAATTTTAGACAATGAAGCAATTTTTAGGATGGAGAAGAAGATAAAGGGTTGGCCAAAAGGCAAAGTCGGAAATTAATCTCTTACATAAATAAATTGATTTGCAGTGAAGCATCAAGGATATTTGAGTCCTTGAGTTTCTATGATTGTTAAATGATCTGAACCCTATTTGTATATATCTGTAAGAAACCCATTTTCCCCAAGATGATATTTTAAATTAAGAAAGTGTAATATTCATCTGTGAGATCAACCTTCAAGTGTAAGGTTCAGAGGTCACAATCAGAATGAAGTACCCATTAGATTACTCTCTGCAACATACACTTACCAAACTTTCACTGGAAAGAGGATGACATAATGCAATTAATTGCCCAGCTTCCTCCACCCACTACCCTATTACTAATGGGTAACTAATGCACATAATGCTCTTTGGGGATTAGACTGAATAAATCCCCGAGGAAGAGAGTTGGAAAGGCTCCTTATAAATACTGAAATAGTTATATTAAATAATGGCTCAGGAACTTGTTTTAATGCCAGAAGCTTAATGAAATCCTGCATAGATTTATAGTTGCATCTATTGCATCAAAGTACTCTTTCAAGGTTTTGAAAAAACCTTCACAAAAGTGACCACTTTTGGTGCAAATTCAACTGGTGCTCTAATGAAAATGAATCCCGTCTGTAAAAGATGGTTATTCAACAAGGCAGCTTGAACAAGCTTCATTGCTAACACAAACCTCCCAGAAAAAACTAGAGTTATTGAAATTGATGTCATCACAATAACTGATTTTATATTTGACTCGGCTTTAAGACTTATTTACAGAACATCTGGGAGACCCAGGAAACCACCGTGAATGGTGGAATAATGAGATTTGTGAAGTGATCAAAAAAAGAAAAAAACATACAATGCTTTCAAGAAATGTCCAACATTAAAAACTTTAGTTGCCTTTAAAAAATACAGTATTTGCAAAAAGGTGTAAGAGATTAAAAAAAAATTATTGCAACGTGTGATCCATTAGCAGAAATATGACTGCAGCAGACATTTGAAAGAAAGTGAAGGCTTTCTGTGAGAATACATACTTTCACCCAGGCATGGCCAACATATGGCCCGTGTAATGAATTTATGCAGCCTGTGAAAAATTCTTCAATATTAGCTTTTTTTTTTATAAGCAATTAAATAGTGGAAAATACAGAAATTTAAAAAACTTGCCAAGAAATATTTAGTAATATTCAGCTCAAAATATATTTGTGAACAAACCTATTTTTTAATGAATCTAAATAAAAGTACAACAAATTCCATAATAAAATTTTGTTTACTCGAATCGTTTTTGTATTTAATATTTTTTAATTTTAATATTCCGTTTGGTCCATAGTAAACAGTTTTTTTTCTAATTCAGTTTGGAGGCAAAAACTGTTAGCTACACCTGCTTTAACCAAATACATTGCCTTCAATCTAAAGACATATAGCAGATTCATCAAATGAAATTGCTGAACCATTAGCCACTCAATTTGAAGAATTTAGTAAAATGGTCAATTTTGACCTATGATGATCAATTCCAGACCAGCTGGAATACGGTATTGTGAGTAAGCAATTAAACACGAAGTTGCTTTGCCTGATACTTTAGCAAAAGACTTATAATTGAAACTTCAGTGTAAATCTATGATGAAAATTTCAAAACTATGTCCCACTCTCTATATTTGGTTGCTTACCTTTTCTTACTTAAACATCTATCGTATTTGCATATAATTCCAAGTTAATTATGTTAATATTACAGTTTTTGCTGTCACTGCAAAACAAATAGCCTTCAATAATGTTATTAAATGTTATCTTTCTGGTAGAATTGTTTTCAAGTAATAGCCTTCTGTCAAATGCTAAAAAAAATGCAGTGCATTTTATTACAAGCTAATCATGGAAATGTTTCAAAATATTAATATCGCCTCTTGTTACAAAATCTAGGTATCTCGCATTTTCAGATTTGAATATTTACAAAACCTAACTTGAAAAAACATTTCTGAACCTTAAGATTTTACTGAATAAATATTGTTTTTGTTGCTGGACTAACAATTCACGAGAGAATTGTTATGAGCCGTACTTCTGATGATTTATCATGCAAATTTATTTTGATTTGATTGTATGATGTTATATTTATTAACTCGACCAAGAATGAAAGCAAAAATTTGTATAACGATTATTAATATCAATAATGGAACTTTTGATATATGACATTTTAGATAACTAAAAATACTTTTTCTTAAATGTAATTTTAAAATGATAAAAAAATTATTTATTAATATCAAGAATGACAGATGTAATAATAATATTGGTGAACTTTCATGCGACTACAATAATAAAAATATAACTCTCATTAATAGAAGAGTATTAGTTGAAAAATAACATGTTATAATGAACTTCTTATTTAAGTTAGCTGAAAGCATACAGAAAATTCAAGGTAATCAACAAATTTTTGTGATGAAATTTTTTACGTGAGCTTTCAAACATGAAAAACTTTGAAAAATAAAATATAATAATATTATGAATAAAAAATTAGAGGTGTATCTTATGAAAATTATGTTTAATTTTGTAAATAGTACTTTGTAAATCTGAGGAAGATGTAACTGTAAAAATGTAAAATAATCTCAAATTTTAGAGAAGTGTTAAATTATATTTTAGTCATCATCGCAGATGACTGTGTACTGTCTTATCATATAATTTGCATCAATAATTTATGAACGCTTCATTTAGTTTTGTAAAATTATAACACAAATAAAGCAATTATGATTAACTAAGACTGTGAATGGATATCCTTTCCAGATTTATTTCACCCGTCGTTCTATTTGTTTGAGAAAATTGTATTAATTTCAAGAGTTTGCAGGAAAGCAATGTTAGGCCTTTCAACTACAAATCAAAAAGTGTTTTAAGGACATCTAACAATAACAGTTCATTGTGCTGCAACTGTCAGAATAGAAAAAAATTTCTAAAAATTATACAGCTGAGCAAGCAATTTCAGTTAATGTTACTGCTATTCATGTTTATTTGCTATTCTTGAAACTTGTTATTCTTGTATTTTTACTAATGACCTCATCTGTTTGTATATATGCATTCTGCATATCTTCCAAGCATGTCTGATTTGAAGTGTTAGATATCAGCTTTTGTAATTTAAGGTGTCCCAGAGATTCGGGTACTATTTCATCTGCAGAATAATTTGGGTAAGATGATGTGATAATTTTTAATTAAAACTAAGTTTGAACACAATGAAAGTGCATCCACAGATATTCTGCTTGTATTTCTCTTTTTCTTTAGTCATACAGTACTCAAAACCAAATGAAAATTCAAAGGAAATAAAAATCCAAACTCAAAGAAAATGTTATAAACATATTGTAAACTTTACATTTATATTATTTCACTTCCCAGATTATTGTAAATATTATTATTTATCAGATTAGAAATAAGTTAAAGTCAATATAAATGTTAACTTCTGCATTACTACAAAAAAAAAACTTGCTAATAAAAATAAGATTTAGTTAATAAACATCTGCAGCATATATTAACAGAAAGTTATTGTTGATTGATATTTTGCTTTAGATACTATTTTGGTTGTGATGGACCATAGTTTATTTACGTAGTACATAGACTCTAGCCAACTAGTTCAAACTGAGTTGTTAATTGAAACCCAACCTTCAAAATACAACATTTACAGTATTTGAAGATGAAATTAATGTTGAATTTGAACTTAACACACCAAAATCAATCCATTTCTTATCCTTTCCTGTTGTTTCTTGAAGCTGTTAATTTTTTAGGACCGAGGTAGAAGAATATTTATCCACAAAAATTTCATTCATGGACCACAAAAAAGTGACCTCAAAAAAACAAATTGACCTCATTTGCTGCAGGAATGGTAATATTCTGATTGTACCTCTATAGCTAGTATGAATAGCATTTATCTGCTATAAAAACCAATTCCATTATCATTTTCTTGTAGATAGTAGGCGTTTGATGTGAAATGACCCTGTGAAACTAATAAATAAGTATTCTTTAAAACATTAGTTTCTTTTACACCATATGTTACAACTAGTAAAAATTTATGAATAAATCACACAAAGAACCATAAGAAGGTAAAAAGTAGTTTTTGTTTTGCATTGGTAATTAATTTTTTTGATCGGTTTGTTTAAGCAACATTATTTTGCTTGTTATATATAATAAATGCTCTATAAAAGTTTTAAATTAAGCATCATATAATTCTTTCTTCATAATGCCACAAATCAGTAATAAATTGTAAACTTTTCCATATGAGATAAAAACGTTTGTAAATTTTTGAGCTGAATATTTTTCAAGTCTGTTTAATTTTTTAAGAATGCAGCAGTAATCTACTTCATCATGATGAATGAAGTTTAACTTCGCCATCTTTCTTGACGAAATATATTTTGTTATACAATAGCATGCCTGCCAACTGAAGGAGGTATTCATCATCACAAATTTAAATATATAAATTTTTATTTTATTTTAATTAAACATTTATATATTGTAATTTTAAAAGATTTGATAATTAACAAAATACCTTTAACACTAATTATCCTAGATGGTTCATACAATACTAGTAGAGAATTTTATAATCTACATTGCAAAAAAAAAAAATGTATAAAATGGTGTTTTTAGTCATGTACGTATTAATCATTAAGATCATTATTGTTATCAAATATAAACATTCCACCTCTTAAAGAAATATATTGAACTGGTATATCATCCTCATATTTATCTAAATATTTTTTAATAATGTATGCGATTAAAACTGTTAATGAAGCTTGCATTATTTTCTTCATTTTTATAACATGTAAATGTGTTGAGCTGTATGTAAAATAATCATAAATTAAGGGTACAATTATTGAACCAAAGCTTGTAATTAAACCAACAGCAATCCATGTTATGCACCCAAATACAAAAATGAAGAATATTAATAATATGTAATTTGACAAATATATCCTGAAAAAAAACACAAAAAAAAAGTTATTGAGAATCATACAATTATGTATTATTATTATTACTAATATTTTTATTATTGTTTTTTTACAAACAAATTGTCTCAACATTCACGCCCATAGGTATGCTTTAAAATACCTGTGACTGTTAAGGAGCTGGTTCAACCCATATCCAATTCCCCATGTCCAGCCATCTCTGATCTCTGGGATCAGTCTGTAGGTCTATCTGCCATTTGTCGATCGATCCCATCTTTTGCCACCTTTAGAGACTTGTTAAATACTTTAATTCATATTTTTAATTTTTATCATTGCAAGAACTCTTAAAATGAGAACCAGTGATGACAAGTTACTTTTACAAAAGCATTTATATTTCACTGAATACTACTCTACAGTGCACAGAATGTAGATTAACTGGAACTTAATCTCATAATAGTAGTATTGTATTAGTAAAAAAGTACTTTCATTTTTTTTAATAATGACTTTATCTTACAAAAAAGCTATTCAATTTTATTAAAAAAGCATAGTGATTCTTTAATCATCTGTATAAAAATCCACGTGTTATTTGTTATACATCAACCGAGGCACACTAAAGACAAATAAATCTACCTAAATATACTACTCACTTTATTTGTAGATATTAAGAACCCTTTTGATGATGTCAAATGGAATGAGATATTTAAAAATTGTGTCGGGGTATAGCTAATGAATAATATATACAATTTGTAGAAGGATAGTTGCTGTTATAATAACAAGAGAAAATTTACAAGATTTAATTTTGAAAGGAATTGGACATGAATACCTCAGCCTATGATTTTTCTTAACTTGTACATATAATTAATGAAAAAGCAAGTTTAATAAATATAGGTTAAAAATAAGGATTTAGTTAATGATATAGTTGTTCTAGTGGAAATAAAAAATTAATTAAAATAAATTCTGGTCGTATTTTAATACAAAATATAAGTAATGAAATATGACTGACATAAAGGTAGATGTTCAAAAATGTTGAAAAGAGGTGACATATCAGAATTATGAGAATTTTGTTATTTAAATGATAAAACCACAAAGGAATGGGAAAGTAAAGATGATATTAAAAACAGATTAGCACCAACTAAGAGAACCATTTATGCGGCAAATAAATCTGCTTGTACCAAATATAAATGTAGGGATCGGTCAGAAAGGAAAGAAAACTTTAAAATCATTTGTATAACAAGAAAATGATGCAGGTTCATAAAATACATGAACAAATTTAAAGAAGTTGAACTTTACCCCCTTGTAAAATGTAGTATTAGATCGATAGGTTTAACGGTAATCTTTCCAAATTTGGTTATTGAGGTTGTGTAGAGTATAATAACGGTACGGGAAAATAGACATTAGTATAAATTCACTGACTAACTACCGACTAACCTCCACCCCTGGTGATTCCACCGCCTGGGAAACCGCTAATAAAGCATTACTTCAGGAGGGGGGTAAACGCCCACACACACATTCGGTTTCCACTTGCAAACATCATCGGTACCAAACCTCTACAAGAATACCTAAAGAGAAAAACATTCAGCAAAATAGAACACCTAACAGGTACTAAGACGTACCACACCCATTTATACATTCATACAATCAAGCCGACACAAGACAAGTGCACCACAATGAAGAAGACATGGCCGCAAGATATAACTTATTCGCAAAGTACACTCAAATGTTAATTAAATTTCCATAATCTCACCCAGAGTACATAACACACACACACACACACACAAAACTCAAGTACTTACCACTTACCCACGCGACCGTCAACCATAATCATTAAAAACGTGAGCAACGCCCTCAGTTTGGGAAAATTGATAACGGTATAAAATAAAACATTAATAACTCATTCTCAGAGCAGTAGGTTTTTAGAAGTAGTATTATTTGAAAGTATAAAATTTGTTAAATGATATCACATGATGAAGAATGTTATATAAATATTTTTGAGATTAGCAGAGAAGAATAAAAACACAGAATACCATCTAGTGTAATGCATAATAAAAAAAGATTCAGAAAAACTAACCGCTTTGCCCTTTTCTTTGCGGCTGGAATAGTTGACAAATTGTCTTTTAATAAGTATTGTCTTATTCCTCTCGTATAATTATAAAAATATTCTTCCCGATTAATATCTTCAATATTAAATGGAAATATTTCTTTATCTTTTTGATCTAATGATTTCCACAAATCTTGAGTATTCTTGTTAGAAAAATCCCATTGTCTTGTAGAGAAATGCGATACTAACTGCGAAAATTTGTCAACATTCTCTGATATTTTTAGCTGCCTGAAAGTATACCAACAAAAATAAAATGAATAACATGTTTAACACAGTTTTTTTTCACTAAAAATATTCACCAAGACTGCTATAAATAAATACATGCATAAACATTTAATAAACAATAAACATTGTATTTCTGATATTAACACAAATTTAGAAGTATTAGAAATTAATAAAGATTACATAAAATGAAATATATTAGAAAAATATTACACGTATAAATACAAACAAAATTTCAATTTGATAGCCATCGACAGTATTAAATACTGCAACATATAGCAGCACGCATGAAAATTAATACGCAATTATTATTTTAGTATTTTTATTTTTATATTTTTATTACAGAATAACTTCAATCATGACTGAGGATGCAGGATCCATGAAGTACTTTAATGAAAAATTAAGGTAAGGTATGTCTTATCTCAATATAATACTGTACTAGGTGTTTTATTTTTAAAAAAATTAAATATAATTTTAACAATACAGCGGAATAATATGAATTTTAAAAAGAATAATTTCAGTAAAGTAAATATAGATATCGGTATTTAATTAATTTTTATTTTAGAATTGTTTCTAACTTAATGTTATAATTTAGCATTAGGAAAGTGTATGAAGATAAAAAAAATTGTAGGTACAAATTTTCTGGATTAAACACTTTGTCTACTCGGCAACTTTTTCAACTAATATCCTCATTTTCTGATTCTTTTATAAAACATTTATCGATAGAGTGTGATTAATTGAAATGTGCTAAAAGTGAAGTACATTTGTACATTTGAAAGTGAAAGTAAATGAGTGAAAGTACATTTCTACAGCACTAACAGCAGGACTTACAGCAGTAAGTGAGTAGAGTGATGTAATTACTGAAGGTCAAATATTTAGAAAGAAGTAATCTTTAAAATGTTATAGAAACTATTCAGGATAGTTGAGCAATTCTTATACTTATCCTCTCTCCTTTTCTGTTTAGCTTCTGGAACAACCGTAAGATATTACTTAAGAGGATGAATGAGGACGATGTGTATGAATGTGAATGAAGTGTAGTCTTTTGCAGTCTCAGGTAGACCGCTCCTGAGAAGTGTGGTTAATTGAAACTCAACTGCTAAAGAACACCGGTATCCATGATCTATATTCAAATCTGTATAAAAGTAACTAGGATTTGAACCTTAGAACTCTCAACTTCAAAATTAACAGATTTGCGATGATGAGTTAACCACTAGACCAGCCCGGTGGGCACTTACCCTGGGAAAATAAACGTATCTTTACCTTGATATAAATAGTCTGTATCTATTTTTAAAAGTATAGGCTTTAATTAAACTTTTAAATTATAATTTCAACTCATTTCAACCATTTTGTCCAGCTCTATGATAGAGTGGTAACATTTGGCATGATTCCTTTTCTTAAGTGGATAATAGTAATACTTACAAAAGTGTAATCAAGGAATAAACTCTCGCCAGTCTTGGCTCTAGTTTCCTGTTATAAATTGTCATTAAAAACAAAAGCTTACCTTTTTTCTTTACCAAAGATTTGCGCAATTATATCTATCAGTAATTCTGGTAGATAATGAAGAAAGAACTTAAAAATGCTGAATTTAAATTTGTCCTTTACCAGAATGAGAATGGAAATTGTATAGGCAAAGATGGAAATTGACCGCAATCTTTTGCCAAGTTTACAGAAATTATTCCATGTCATTGGATTTTGTGTGCCTTAATTCGTTGGTGGATCTTTAATACTGTCCTTTTTTGTTCTGTAACAAATTTTTTAAAAGTTTTATGGTAGCAATACAGGAAAAATAGTATAAGATTAGCTTATTTCAGTTTGAAAAATATCTCATTAGTATTACAGTAATTATATTTCCTCAGTTACAGGAAGTAGTAAACCTGCAGATTCAAACTACAGCTACAGCTACACAAATTCAACTAAGAAATATACTACAAATGGATTCTTATGCACTTTATAATGTAAACATAAACGGACTGCAGTAAACAACTGAACACCTTTTTTTCTCATATTAAATTACACTGAAGCTTAAAATTTAGTCATCTTACTTGAAAATTATTCTGAATATCCTATTTAGATTGTACAGGCAATGAAAGTGTACCTAATAGTAGATGAAGGATTAGGTAATTAAATAGTGTCTTTGTAAATATAAAATTTGTTAATGGTACATATGTAAAAAATCTTAATGTAAAATATTAAAGTTTCTGTTTTTCACAAGATTTTGTCATACTGTTCTGAATTCAGAAAGAAATTCATAAGTGTATTTTTACAGCAATGTTAATGGGCTTAATGATAATATTACTCCAAGTAAAAATATTTTACCGCAAACCTTGAAGAAAATCCTTAAAAATACAGCAACATTCTAAAGTAACTTTACTCTTATCTGAGAGCATTTTTTAGGTGATTTTTTTAAAAATAAATATTTAAAGGTTTTTTTTTAATAAATATTTTTCAGTTTTTTAACATCCTATTGTGTTTTCTTTACTAAAGAGTTTCTAACCTAATATAATATGTTTAACAATCATACATTCACTCTTTCTCAGATTATATTGTCTTATATAGATTATATGAGAAGACCCAACAACAATCAATCAACAATTTTTATGTGTATACAACGATCAATTGTAATTGATAAGCACTTACTTTTGAAATGTGAGCTGCTACAAAACTGAAGGAACAGAACTTCTGGAGCATTTCTCTACGTGTAATTATTCTGATTTGGTAGGCCAGGTTGTAAGTCTTGCTAGGAACCTAGAATTGTCCTAAAGATTCAGAAGAATAGTAGTACAAAAAAGCTTTTAGGCTGAAATCTGGTTCTCTCAAATTTAATGCGAAAAACAATCGAAAACTATTTTTGTATATTGAGACTCCTTTAGAGAAGTGGTAGTTAAATTTAAAGTACATTTAACTTTATTTGTACCTTCGTTACCCATAAATTATGAACAGTGGATTTTCATTAACACAAATTGCAAAAAGAATTTCAGAAAAAGTGCACATTAGATTTGAAAATATGTACTACCTGTTTATTATAACTAATAATTAAAGGTGAAATTAACCAAAAAACAAATATAAATGTAAAAAGTACCCTATTATATATAATAACACCAACATTTCTGGGTAAAACATAAAGTTTAACTTAAAATGGTTGAACCCAAGAAAAGACTGAACGCAATTAAAACAAAGTAAATCAAGAGTATCGTGCAGAAAAAAAGACTGAAAATTAGATTTCCAAACTATAGTTAAAGTAAATAAAGTTAGAGAAAATGTTAGACTTGAATAGACACAATTCAAATCTGATCTTTTGGCAAATTTTTTCCTGAGTGTACAATGAGATATTGTTATCAGCCCAAAATTACTATAGTAAATGATTACAAATTAACAATCAAAATTTACGTTATTCAGATATAAAATACCTATGCGATATTATAAATGCAAAATGAAACAAAAATAAAAACAATATAAAGATTAACATGAAATAACAAATTGCTCTACGTTAAAAGTCATAAATAGAGTTAAAAGCCTCACATTACAGTTAAAATCAAATATTTGAATCCAGATATACAGCCTTAAGAAATTGTAAGACATTAATATTTTGGATATTAACTCCTAGTTTAAACTTGGGACACAATACAGCATAACAGACATAGTCCAGAAGGATGTGATATATTGTTAGTTGGCAGTCGCAACAAACATAGAATGGTGCATCGGTCTGATTCATGAGGTGTCCATGAGTAAATTTAGTGTGCCCTATTCACATACCTCCTCTCAACGGTTAATCCTGCATGAGGAATTCTACGATGAAATAGTGTTCTTAACTGGACGAAGTTTATTGTTGATGGTAGCTTTCCATTCATTTTATCTCAAGAGAACAGGCAAGGTCATCAGAAACAATGCGATTAGTTGAAGTAGGCTACAAACTAGCCAATATTGCTGCACTATCAGCTTGCTCATTTCTTGAAATTCCAACATGTCTGGTGCTCCAGCAGAAGCTCACACTTGTGTTACGCTGTTTTACCTCAGATATGATAGAGTGAATCTCACAGACGCCAACATGTCTGGTAGCACTAATCGCCTGCAAGCCACTCATGGAATCTGAACAGATGACTACGTGTCATATGTTTGGTTAATTATACTTAAGGCTTTATTAATAGCATACAACTCTGCGACAAAAATGCTGACTATGCTGGGAAGGCCAAACACATGAGTATGTTCTATTGCCAACCACAGAAGCACAACCAACAGAATTATCGTGTTTAGATCCATCTGTTTGAACTATAGCATCAGAATTCATGCTGTTTATAATATTATAAAACTTTCTGTAAGGTAACCGGTTGCGTGTAGTTTTTATATACAAAAACTAAAACAATAATTTACAGGAGAAGGCCGCTAAAGGAGTTAATAACATTGAATAACAGTAGTACTGGAGGTATCTGAAAATCTAGAGCTAAAAAAAGTGCTGAGCTCTGTTGCCTAGCAGAGCAGCATATCTTGGCTGTTTCTGAAGAAACAGAAAGAAGTTTCTGGACATGCGCCAAGTATGATATAGAAGTAGGGATGCTGAACTCAAGAATAGATTGATGCATGAGAATCTATCAGACGAAGATGACCAAACTGTATGACTCATCATTCAATAAGCAGAGATTCAAGTTCTGTCACAGTCAATCAATTATAGTTGCATTGCTTCTTCGAGCACATCATCCACCACCCGTCATAGATATCTCAAGATGGTGGAAGGAACTTGGAAGCCTGGGAGGACAGAAATTGTGTATCAGTTAAAAAAAATGTTAATACTGGTGATGAATCTTGGATATTTGACTATGACCCTGAAACAAAATGCCACAGGAAGGAGTGGCACACTTCAAACTCACCACGTCCCAAAAAAGCAAAAATGAACAGATTAAAAATCAAAATCATGATAATTTGTTTCTTCGATAGTAATGGCATTGTCCATAAGGAGTTTTTGCCTACAGGACAGACTGTAAATCAATATGTTTACCAAGAAATTCTTGAAAGACTGCAGAAATGAGTTGCTTGCACGAGACCAGTTGTAATTTCTTAAAAATTAAAATTGGTTCAATTTATGATTAAAAATATTTTTTTGTATTATAACTTTTATTAAAATTTAAAACTCGCCTACAATTTAAATTCCATACTGAAGCAATTATTATGTTAGCTACCACATCAACAGGAATTATATCAGCTGTAACATTAGGATCACATTCCATTATTCTTATTAATCCAGTTGAATATCCAACACAAACTCCAGAAGTACCATACAAATTATCAATCCAGCCTGGGACAGGTTCTTTACTTGAACCTGTGACTGAAAAATATAAAACAAAAACTAGTTACTAAAGTAAATTTTTTATTCAATAAACAGGTTTTATTTGTCTCTTTATTCAATTTTTTTCAATAGTTGTTCGTAGACTAATTTAAATTAAACCCAGTTCCAGAGATAAAATATTTAAGTTATGGGCCATAAAGATTATAGTTTTAATTTAAACATAAAACTCTGTTAAGCATGTCAAATGACTTCAAAAGGACTATTTATCCACTATTTAAAGGCATAATAACCCACAATTTTTTTTTTTTTTTTGTCTTCAGTCATTTGACTGGTTTGATGCAGCTCTCCAAGATTCCCTACCTAGTGCTAGTCGTTTCATTTCAGTATACCCCCTACATCCTACATCCCTAACAATTTGTTTTACATATTCCAAACGTGGCCTGCCTACACAATTGTTTCCTTCTACCTGTCCTTCCAATATTAAAGCGACTATTCCAGGATGCCTTAGTATGTGGCCTATAAGTCTGTCTCTTCTTTTAACTATATTTTTCCAAATGCTTCTTTCTTCATCTATTTGCCGCAATACCTCTTCATTTGTCACTTTATCCACCCATCTGATTTTTAACATTCTCCTATAGCACCACATTTCAAAAGCTTCTAATCTTTTCTTCTCAGATACTCCGATTGCCCAAGTTTCACTTCCATATAAAGCGACACTCCAAACATACACTTTCAAAAATCTTTTCCTGACATTTAAATTAATTTTTGATGTAAACAAATTATATTTCTTACTGAAGGCTCATTTAGCTTGTGCTATTCGGTATTTTATATCACTCCTGCTTCGTCCATCTTTAGTAATTCTACTTCCCAAATAACAAAATTCTTCTACCTCCATAATCTTTTCTCTTCCTATTTTCACATTCAGAACCCACAATAAAGTTATGAATTTATCTATCTCTAAATATTTTGTATATATATATATATAAAACATATGGTGGCTGAAAAGCAACTTACTTCCCCCTCTAATTTTTTTTATGATTGAGATAATTGGTTTCAGTTTATATTGTTCTTACTACTTGCACCGAAGGCTTACTTCGATGAAGTTATATATCATTCTTTTTAATTTTTGGGTGGTGGGGTTAAGGAGAAACTCAAAAATTTCAAACGGGACAACGGTCATTTGATATATCATTTTAAAGAGTTTGATAATATGAGATAAATTATGTAATTAAAACTAAATTTGATTGCCCAAAATTCAGTTCCAGTTATCTGTATTATAAAAAAAACATTAGAGGGGATCTGTGTAAAGTTACTTTTCAGCCACCAGTATATATGTTTTGTTTTATCCACATTTAAAGACAAATGATAATATTCAGCCCTTGCAGCTAATGAGACAATATCAATGCTTTATTTGCAGCATCAGAAATATTATTTAAGTAAAAATTATTACTTAATATAATTTATGAGTATAAACATATACATTACATTTATTACATATGTACTTTTAACTTATTTAAATGAATATTATGAAGAACATAGCAAAGGCTTTAAAATAGTATTATTAGGAGAAAGTCATATGTCATTGATTCATAGCTAGATGGATATTATTAGGTATTTTTAATAATGCTGTTGCAATACTATGGTCCAGCCGGAATCCACATTGATATTCATGAAAGAAATTAAACGCAGATTTATACCTGTAATGGTCTAATTACACCTGCATATACTAGTTTGTCAATGGTTCATGTTCATTCTGTTATGGGCGACAGTATTCATAGCATCAGCAGGAATATTAAGAAATGTTATACTTAATGTTGTCATCATTTTTGTGATGGTTCCAAGTAGTATTGTACCCGATATAATGAACGCCACCCAGTTTTATAGATTAGTTTGTCAATTGTACTTAATTTGAACATATGATGTACGCCTATGGCAATAGTACTCGATAAAAATGTCTTACTAAAGATAAAAGTTTGTTTTAAAAAATTACTGCATTGTTATAAGATTTACAATAATTATTATTACACGGGTGTAAGTTGACCCAACTGCTGATCATCACGGCATTCTGTTATAATGATTAATTGTTTATCATCAATGGGTGGTTCATAAACTTTTTCTTCAATTTTACTTTTTTAAGTAAAATTGAAGAAAAAGTTGAGTAAGCTGTAGATATATGTACAAATGCCTGGAACAGCAAAATTAAGTATATTTATTAAATCCTTATTTATATGCACATAACACGTATAGTTTGAAATAAAATTAGATCATTGCCCATGAAAAAAACACTACTCATGATTATGAAAATTGTAATATGAAATGAATGGTAAATAAATCTTTTTTAATGTTCTCTAAATATGAGTCCTTTTTCACGTTGTTTTTTTTTTTTTTAATAATAATTGAATAATAGAATACATTAATGTATTTATTTATACTAATTGAACTTATTCAGCCATTATAATCATCTTCTGCTTCTCAAATTCCATGCCTGACTACTCCCTGTAAGTGCTTCACTTGTTATTTATTTTTTCAGTCTCAGCTACTTTTCATTCTCTCTAAATTTCTCTTTTCTTTCTCAATGCAGTAATGACCATTTCCAAACCCTTATTAGTCTCCTATTCTTCAGCATGGTTTTATGAATCCACACTTACAAACTACATCTTCTTCAAGCTCAATTAAAATTTTACTAGTACAAATTAATTTTAATTTTAATTTCAAATCATTTAATTTTTATCTTGGATTCTCCATATTCAATTTCATAAAATTATTTCCTCATTCCTCACCTTCTCCTTTAGAGAATTAGTTTACCAGAACTCATGTCTATTGCACATTTGTTCTTTGTACTCTAAGAAACAGATTAAGTAACATATATATTTAACGTTTCTACATACTTGTACTTCTTGTACATCTTCTTAGATGTCTACTTCATTCCACAAATCTGAGTAAATACATGACAAACATTTACCTCTTCCTTTTTTCACTATATTGGTAAAGCAGTTTCACGTCTAAAATTTGAAATTAAGAGATGCAAAGATGAATTTGAGTTTTTTTGTTTTAACTGTTGATATTTGTAAATCTCTTTTATGCCATTCAAATTTAAACAAATCTGAAAGTCTGATTGATGGCTTCCCTAATTAACATAAAAGTAACATTTTACAAAATTATTTGAAATTATACATACAAAGTTAAACCGGTTATGTATTTATTTCCTTTGTAGTGTGTAATGACTTATTAAAAAATGCATATATATGTCTATAATAAACACTTTTTTAACAACCATTTTTTCAAAAAAACTATTCTGTTCTTGGTCTGTGAAACAGAGTAGTGCCATAGAGTTCAGTGGAACTCTACCTCTCTCTTTACCATTAAATACATTATATCCCTTGCATCATTTTAAATTATCAAAAATTGAAAAAAAAATTATGTGATATTCAAAACACATTGTACCTTTAAGAAAGCACAGGAAACTTTATTAATGGTGTTCAAGAGGTGCAAGTCTTGATTTATTTGGCCACTGTGTGCCACTGCAGCAGTCATTTAACAGAAATTAAAATATTCCAATACTCAAACCATTCTTGTCAAAAAAAAGATTCTATATATGAGAACTAAGATAAACTCAACATTGTGATAATTTGAGTGTTATTCCTTCTCTAGGCACTTTAAATTCCAAGGTTTTTTGTAATTAACAAATTTATTAGTATTGTGGTATAGAAACTTTTCTTTTTTACTACATTTCCTTTGGCACAAGTAAATAAAAGAATTTCATCAGAGATCAGTTCTACTACTTCATGGGATCCTCTATTCACTTCAGTTTGAAAAAATATATATAAATATTGCATTATTAATGTTGCTGTAGGATCTGGTAAAAATAAGTATCAGGATTCCCCTTTATTTAAAGTATTTAATAGACGCATTCGACTATCTATTTTAATTTTTTCGGTTTAACATAATCACACAGGACTCTTGTAAAAAAAAAAAATTACTTAAATTTGCAGGTTTTTATGGTAGGAACATTATTTTTTAATTTTAATTTCTGGCTTTATATAATAATTAATATATTTACTGTTACATAATAATTATATTAACCACATAAAAAAAATAAGTAGTTAACAACATTAATAATTAATTAGAAATAATACTAATAATATGTCTATTGGTGTATATAGCATTAATATTCCGACAGAAACTATAAATTATATTGCAATCACATAGTACTTTATAGAAAGGCAAAAAATATTCATATAATTGTTGTATTGCCTTTTTTTGTAATGGAATTTTGCATAAGTAGGATTGATATTTACTGATTTTCTCATATTATTTATACTTCACATTACAGATTAACTACTATTGATGATGTTCACATAGTTTGACCTTGTAGTTCCTGGATTAGTTTTAAAATACACCTTAAATATTTAATTTTTAACTGACTTCATAAATCAAGCAGGTTCTCGGCCAAGCTCATGAGTTCTGATATTATTTGAGAAGTATTCCACAGATCACGATAAAGCTTTAGCAAATGAATGTACATTGTCAACATGCTGTATGGCAAGTAACAATTCATCTTTTTGAATCTTAGTCTCAGGCTGATCAATTCTAAAACTTACAAAAAAAAAAAAATATTCCAAACACTTTGTTATTATATTCAATTTGTTTTATTACTTGTATTTACCACTGCATTGTGGCAGTAATATAACTATTCAAACATCTGGAAAAGGGTTGCATAACTTTTCCAGCTATACCTTTGACAGATTTTTATTTCAAATATCCTGTATGGTTTTTAAATGTTATTTACTTAATTATGAATTATTTAGATTACAATTGTAAAAAAATGAAAATGTTCATTAAAAAGTTTTGAGTCCAATTTGTCCCTTTTGATCAAAGGACTTTTTTAACCATAAGAATTATGTAACATTCAAAGTATAATTGAGAAAAAAAATAAAAAAATTAGTAAAAAATGTTTGATCTAATTGATCTCCTTGACCAAATTTTTTTTGTCATCAAAGTTACAATGTATTTAGAGTACAAGTACTTAAACAAAAAGGTTCCATTTGAATCCTTGCTGTCAGCTATCACATATGGAATCCATAACTTGAAAAATGTATAAAGCATGAGAAATTACAACAAAAAAAAAATTACTCCATATTTTGGGTCCCATGGAACTTCTTTTTCAGAAAAGTTTCCATTTTGTCTACTAGATACTATATACGGTCGGATTTTCAACCCTGAAAATTAAAGTTTAAAAAGTTATTTTAAGTACAGGTCTCATTTATCCTCCTTTTTGGGGGGCTTAAAAGTTTATTTGTTAGTCCTGATTTTTTGCTAATTTTAAAACTTTTTTACAAAGAGGCTTATCAAATATTAATGTGATTTTTATATAAATTTTTAATATATAATTTTAATTAAAAATTTTATATAAAAATAAAAAAATGTTAGGAGGAGAATGAAGGAGAAACTGCGATTTTTCCTAAGGATATTTTTGTTTTAGTTTTACAAGTAGATTCCAAAAAAGTATAGCCAGTCCACAATTTTAGACACTCTGTATATATATATATATATATATATATATACAAAATATGTTAATATGTATACATAATCTTCCAAAAATTTCTATAACTTTTTTTATATTTTTTGGACTAAGGGAGTCTTAAAATGTTCACATTTGCACACACACTGACCCACAAAATTTTGGCCAATTGCTGTATTTTCTTGTTATAATCGTTTTTGTTATATAGCAAAAGCCGAAAAAGTAAAACTAAAAGAATCTAATTTTAATTTTTATTTACAATATTACCTTTAAATATTTCATTTACATTTTTAATATTCGTGTAACCCATTTGTAGAAACGTGTTCTTCATTAATTTACCATTCTTGAATCAGCTCTAAAAGGAAAGAATTTCCCTTGAAATTCTTATCTTTTTGATTTGAGCAAATTAGTTAACAAATTCAAGCAAATTAGTAAAAATTAGCTGCTGATCAGGTTTAAGACTTGCAGATAAGGTGGGAGTATGGTGTAGACTCTTCAGAGTTGTTACATATATCATGCAATATACTTGTTAATTGTCATGAATGAATCTAACGTGAATTGTCTTATAAGAGAATTCCCACCTTTTTTATCATATTTATTTAAAACCATTTATTCTGATTAGTTTCTATAAATAATAAGATATGTTGATAAGAAAAGTAATCAAATTTATATTACAAAATGTACAGTATGTTAGTCAAATTTGCATTATATAAACACGTAAGCGTTATTATTTTACAAGGAATAGAAATGCAACACCAACTATAGTTTAACATCATAAATACTTTTAATCTATAAAAGAATAATTTCCCTCTTGATAATTATTTCTAACATTAATTAGTTATTCCAGGAACTTGTAAAGTAAATGTGTGTGAATATACCTATAGTAACATCTAAATAATATTATATCTATAATATGAGGTCTGTTCAGAAAATAACTAAATATTTTTGTTTACGCACCAGTAGAGATATTTAGTGACATGTGATTGGCATCATTGTGTTCCGCATAACCTCTTCTTTAATCATATGTTCGTGGATTGTTGATATTTCATTTAATTTTCATGTTATTGTTATTTGAGTGCGTCGTAGTTCTCTCGGAGCCATGATATAGGTATATGGTGTTTATTTTTTTTTATTGTGCCATAAATTGTGAGATTCTACGATAGCAAGTGCTTGGCAAGAGGCAAAGTTGTGAAAAAATTGTCCATGTAGATGTTTTTCCCACTTCCTCTATACACAGATGCAAGTTCATTTACCACTTTCTCTCCCTGATATTTTTTTTTGTTATTTGCTTTGCCAGTGTAAATTATGCCATGCAAAGGATACTCATTTTTCAGCATCGCAAATCCATCTAATTTTGATTCCATACACAGCTAGCTTCAAAGGCATATATTGGGTAAATCCTGTGCAACCTCAAAAAGTTTAATGCTGCTCATCAATCATTAAATTCTCCATAGGCTTAAACATCTGAGATACATTTGCATTGAGCATTGTTCACCGATCACGAATTGGAGCTGCCTTAACTTCTTTTTTGCGTTGACTGCAAGTATTACTGTCATCAAATGTTATTAATTAATCTTAACTGGTCTTTGTGTTTCTACAGCAATTTTATTTTCCTAGAATTACACAGATACTCAATAACGATGTTGACATATAAAAATAAACAAAAAGGAAACACTTTCTATTATTGAAATATAAAAAATTGGAATATAACAGTAAGAAGGTACCCGGGTACGAAACAACTTTGGTAAAGTTGGGTATGAACATAAGGGTTAAGGGTGTAAGTAGGAGGTTACAGAATTAATGGAGCAAGAAGGGATTTGAATCTCCCTCTACTAGATGATATTTTTATTTTTCTGAAAGTAAAAATTCATTTTGAGAAAGAAAATTGAATATTGGTGTACATATCTGTATGTATTTTTACGCTGTCCAAAAAAGAGTGTAATGTAAACATCTGTTCCACCGTAGCAACTCCGCAGTCGAACCGATTTAGATGTCCTACTTGGAATCCTTATTTTACCGGGAGTGCATAGGTTATATATATATAATGTTTAAAAAAATTTGAAAAAAGAGGCATTTTATTTATAACAGTTATTTTATTTAATATTTTAGATATTGCAAATAATTGAAAGCAAATTTATCTTTGCAATAGATTTAAGACATAAGTATACTGCTTAGAAGTCAAGCTGTTTTACAACTAATGTATCCTTTCAAATTTATCTTGTTCTTCAATGAAATTGATCGTGGTTTAAGGGACGATAGTACACAGAATTTAGTAATAATATAATAATAATTTTGTCCCCCAAAAGATTATCTTTCACGTATTTTAGTATTATCTCTGAGCAATTTAAATATGAATGTCTGTAAATAGTTTGAGTTGGTCGTTCGTTTGTTGTTTGGTTAATTACAATGTCTGACTAGACATTTCCTGCACTATTTCTTCTTCAGTACAGTTAAGAAGATCACGGCAAACAACAACTCCTCTAGATGAATTAAGTGTACTATGCGGTTGGACAGTAACTGCAAATTCACCGATCTTCTTCAACGCCTGGACTTTCTGGCTTTGCATGTCGTTTATAGTTTCGATATGTAATCCGTTAAACGTCTTACGGATTTCCTTGACAGGACCACCAGCACAATTTGTAATCTCTAGCAATTAAGAATGGACTTACCTTTTGGAAGTTACCATTCTCTTTTGTAATGACCAAAAATCTTGGTTTGGGAACATTATTTCCAAACAAAGCTTTTTTTCTTACTTTTTTCCTCTTCGCTTGTGGCTAATCGGCGGTTTCTAAACGAGGGTGTTTACGTGCACCCTCTGCCACGTTAGTTGGTTCAGGAAAATTCATGAACATTGATCCCTTCTGTAGCAAGGCTAGCCGCCGGGGTACACCCCCACTCCAGGGCTACTAACCTTGGAGGTCCGATCCGGTACTCCAGTGGAACCGGCATATGTCCTGGCAGAGAGTGGATGCGCAGTCTCTGCACTGACTCCAGGCTCCTACTCACCGAAGCTTTCAGAGCTCCCATGCACCGACATACATGGGCACCATTGCTACATGCTTGCCATCGCAGGGGGCATGTGGACAACGGAAGGGTCTCCGTTACACCTGCAATAACATTGACCCTGGCCGCCACATCGCCAGCTCTAAGAGTGGTATAAATCCATTTCCAAAATCGTTTGTTATTCCATTTCCTGCAGGTAGCCAAAAATCCAGTCCGTTTAGTGACCTGAAGTTGGAACCAGGTCAAACTTAACAAAGCATAACCGAGGAATTTACTTGGAACCCCGTTAGCCAGCTATATGTGATGTACAAAGGTACAGCTGTTGCCGCCCTGGACGTGGAACATAGATGTTGTGTTCCGGACGTGGGGATTATCTACCTCAGGGCCATTTACTTCTTTTTTTGCATATAATACACAAACCATTTCAAAGCTAGACTTCTAATTTCAGTACTGTACATTTTAAATAAAGGCGAATTTGATGACTTTCAAATGTTATAAATAACAAAAAATAATACAGAAACAAGCATTGCAAATTCATTACTAACCCTCCTGAGTCCCAAATTACACGAGTAAATTTTTGGATAAAACCTAACCAACTTTTTTTAATTACTTTCTCTAGAAATTAAAAAAAAAAAAACAAAGTAAAGTTGGCCGATAGTTGCCAACCACATCTAAAGAGCCTGATTTATCAACTGGAACAATTTCTGCAGATTTCAGGGTGTAAGTAAAGTTACGAATTACAAGACTACTATTGTTTATAGATAAGATAGGAATACTTGAACAGAGATTTCCTTAACACAAGCAGAACAGATCTTACGGTACCTGGTTTTAAGAGACTATATATATATATATATATATAAAGCTCATAATAGCTAATAGCATTTAAAGAATGGGAGAATTAGTGATCATGATAATTCTGCATCATTCTATCATTCACAGTACCAGTGCTGCTGATAACTTTATTAGATACTACAACAAAGTATTCATTAAAAAAATATTACCATTTATACATATTTTTGATAGTTTATTTGTAATAGATATACCAATATACTGGTTTATAATTCTCCACTATCTTTTGGTAGGTAATTCCCTCATTTTTATAATATTGTTTTTTAGCTGCCATAATCCACACATCTATTTTTTTCTAATGTTGATCCCTGGCAATGCAATCTATAATTGAATTTCAAATTAACTAGAACAAAGTAGATTTGGTAAAGAACATCTAGTGGAAAAAACTTTCCTTATATGAAACTATATGCAAATCCCATGAATTTAAAAAACCATCAACCCATGAAGTTAAGTTAAGTTGCAATATTTTTTTCAATATGAGATTAACTTGATTGGAATCAGGAAGAAGATCTTTCAAAATCAGACATTTTGCTTATTCCAGCTACAGACATCGAGAATGTAGAATGCTGTTTTAACCAAACCTTCTCCTTTCAGAATATGTTCCAGCCAGTTAGTTAGCTCTCTTATTTTGAATATTTTTCTGATTAAGCTTCTATTCTTGTAAGCAACTGGCTTGTTAAATCTTCATTTTCCAGTCCATCTGTTCATTTCCTCCATTCTCATCCATCTCCATTCTCCTTCTTACAGATACTCTAGCCCCTTTTTTCCCATTCCTGTAGTGTCCACGTTTCATATGCTTATGGTAGCACATACAAACATACCTAATTAAGCATCAATATTTTTTTACTTGTTCACCTGTGTTTTTTGTAGATACTCATGGCTTATTTTTTCCTAAATTCATTAGTTTTGTTTTTTTAACACTGTCACTATTCTGCAATAACGTATTCTAATTTTGCATATCATATGCTTCATATAAAAAAAAAATTGTACAATCACTGTAAACATTTTACAGTTTTCCTTTCTCCTAGATTTATTCTTTCATCTTATATAGCATTTTTGGTCATATCTTCCAACTACATAAAAAAAGGAAACGTCCTTGCTTATTTCTCTTACTAGGTTAAACTTAATTTGAGCATCCTTGATTTTAATAACCAACTCCCGATTCAGCTGCAATTCTCTAATGTTATTTGTACTAGTTTTTCTATTTAACACAGTATGCTTAGTCCTTTACCTCTTACTATATACCTATTACCAATAGTTTTGATTATCCTAATCACATCTGCAGTACCTCTATTCCTTGTAAATCTATTTTGTTTTTTATAGTCGTGTGCTTCATTTTTTTTTACTCTGTGTTTCTGTTCAAGAGAAGATTAAAACTTAATCTTCTTTTACGCTTCTTGGAAATTGAATCGTGATTGTTTTAAGAAAATCTGATTACATCCCACAGTTATAAATTGCATTATGTAATTTTTTTATCTCCTGAAATCCTTTAAAACTTATTTATTTAACTTTACTTCAGCATCACTTATTTTGATGCTGATAAAACTTCCAATTTTGGTTTTGCTGCTTCTATAGAAGACCATTTGGCTTCATTCTGACTTCCTTCTGATTATCTTGACGCTCCTTTTTTGGGGTTTTGTTACAGAAAAACACTGGCGTTATTGCCCGGGATTATCTTGACAAGGGACGTACAATATTCATGGACCAGTTTTACAGCTCTACAGCTGTTTTGATTTGTTATGGCAGCGACAGAGTAAAGCTGGATGTCCTATTGGAAAGAGCTGCGAAAAATAAATTTACTAAAAAGAAACTAGTCTGTTTACACGATAAAAAAATCATCTCCTGTGTGTCAAATGGAAAAACACTAGAAATATATTAGCCTTATCTTCAGTTAACAAAGTGAAGTACATGTGCATTCTAAGGGGACACATTTTAGTTTTTGATTTCAAAAACAAAAAAACTGGATTTTTCCATTATTTATGTCAATTGCCAATGCCTTTATTTTATACTGGATGACAATCACCCTTGAGGCATAAATGTCACTTTAGAAAAAAGAACTATTTTAACTGAAATATATGTTTTTGCAACTTTATATAATGTTACTTTCAGTACATCTTCCCGTTATTACATACTTTATCTCCTGTAGTTGTTAACTAAATACATACTTTCTGATCTTATTTTACATTGTTGTAAATCATTTGCAGTAACTACTTAGGGCATTGTCATTTCTATAAGTATGTGTCCATGAGTCTTTTATATTCATATTACATTTATTATCACAAAATAACTTTGAAAAGTATGAATGAAATAATTTTGTAATAAATAAGTATCAGTCGTTCAACAGAGTTAATTTCAGACCCAATTTGTCATTGGAATGCCAAATATTTAGTAAATTCTCTGTCCGGAGTAAAATGTTATGATACAGAATAATTTTTTATATCACTACCAAACAGTTTTTTTTTTTATAACACAAATGTTTGGTGATCAATCCAAAAATGAGTGGCTTAAAATTAATGTAAAAATTTTTGTATTGTAAAAATATATTGAAAAACCTATGCAGTACAAAAATTATACATTAATTTTAAGCCACTCATTTTTGGATTGATCACCAAACACTTGTGTTATAAACAAAAAAAACTGTTTGGTAGTGATATAACAGAGAATTTACTAAATATTTGACATTGCAATGACAAATTGAGTCTGAAATTAACTCTGTTGAATGACTGATATTTATTACAAAATTATTTCATTCATACTTTTAAATAAAATGAATTTAAAAAAAATTGTTTTTAAATGAATTACAAAATGATTAAAGTTGTTCAAATGTTCCCGAATTGTGTAGATGTTCATACTTAAACTAGTATATGGTATTACAGGTAATAATGTAGTTGATGTAAATTATTAAATTTTGTTAGGCCAATATCTGAAACCTAACAATTTTCTTTTTTGCAAGATTGTTTTTATTTTCTGTTTAAGATTCCCTTCAACTCTTATTTTTATTTGGTACTTAAATTATACAAAATATTTCATTTCTGACTTGGGTGGTAATTTTTAGTTGTCTTTTGTGGAGTCCCTCTTATAATATTATGAACCGTGAAAACTTTTGTTTGCAAAACATATTTAAAATAAGTTTAAGCTGCTTAATGCAGGCTTTCGGATGGGGGAGTCAACTGAGAAAAAAAACGAGTATCTGTTAAATATTATCAAAAATATATTAAGTCGCTATAAAAAGATTGTTATATCAATATCATTTTTTCTTTCAGAAAGCCTGTAGTTTTATTATTATTGACTTTGCAGATAATTATTTTTCAGGATATTGTAACTATAAAAATGAGTTGTATTAGTTTCCCATTATCATCGTTGAACCACGAAGAACCGGTTGATGCGGAAGTAGTATTTTGAGTCAAAAATACTGTTAAGAGAAATTAGAATGAATGAATCAATACATATGAAGTAATTCAACCAAAATATTTTTGTGGCTTCATTATTTATTTTTTATTTTATTTTTTTTTTTTATAAGTTATTCCCTAACATATTGCAGTCCAAAACATGTATTTTTCTATTCTTATCCCAGCCTGCTTGTGACTGGTGGCCATGCTTGTTTAGCAGCACGTACTCATTTTTGGCTGTGCAGACATTAGCATAATTTAATGTTTTTGGACTGGATTATGCCTAAACATTTCTTTTTCATTAAATTCTTCTCTTTAATTTTTGGGGTCCTTTATATTAAAACCCTTTAATTAAGTCTAATAAGTAAAAATGACCAAAATTTGATATCAAATAATAATAAATTCCTTTTTTACAGTTTAAATTTGCAATGAAGGTTGTGACATATCGAATTGATTTTTTTTATTATTACATAAGCCACCATACTCATCATAGCTAGAGTAAGAACATTGATAAGTGTTCTATTTTTATTATTTTTTTAAATTCAAACTTTTAAATCTATTGAAAGTTTGAGGCTTTTTATCTCTGGTGGGAGGCTTGGGACAAAAATCTAATTCTACCACAATAGCAAACTACAGTAAAAATTTCAATATTTGATTCTGAACAAAGTTAATGAATTTTCAAAATATGCACAAATCACATGTGCATCTATGCCATTATTAACCACTCTGAAGTTTAAATAATATTTATTTTACAAACTTAAATCGTAGAACACTTTGTAAATGTGATATTTTGTTTTTAGTACTGAGTAAGCTTTGGAATTAGTCCACAACATATCTAACTTAACTAATAAAAATGAAAAGTTAATTAATCAAATAAAAAGTACAGTTTGAAAAAATTAAACTATTTTTTAAAATTTTGAAAGGAATTAAGAATAAGTATAACAGCTAAAGACAATGAACACTCAGCGTAGCGAACTACCAGTAAAATACTGGCAAATGTGTACAAGATTTTGGAACTCATCTGTGAATTATCTATTAATTTTGTAATTTGGTTTGGAGTTTATCAAGAAAAAATCTTAACCAAAAACTTGCATGCATCATTCACATCACTGTGAAGTTAGTCCTCAGATACTGCTACCCAAAAGCAGCAATGTGTTTATTTAAAATAAAATAATGTAATTAAAAAGTAGCGGTTTTGTTGTTTTTAGTTACTTCACCTTTGTGTTACTGGTTGTTTGGAGTTACAAGTTACCAGTTAATTTAAGTGTTTGTGACTACAAAATACCCGGTTTATGGACCGGGCTTATTCCTTTTAGTCAAGTTTTAAACAACATGTAAAGCATTATTTGATTCTAAAACATTTCCAAGCTATTCTACAGTTAGTGTTATATAATTTCAGTCGCTGTAAATTTAGATGAAATTAGGTCAAATGACCTAATTTCATCTAAACCCACCGGGTTGGTCTAGTGGTTAACGCATCTTCCCAAATCAGCTGATTTGGAAGTCGAGAGTTACAGCGTTCAAGTCCTAGTAAAGCCAGTTATTTTTACACGGATTTGAATACTAGATCGTGGATACTGGTGTTCTTTGGTGGTCGGGTTTCAATTAACCACACATCTCAGGAACGGTCGAATTGAGACTGTACAAGACTACACTTCATTTACACTCATACATATCATCCTCATTCATCCTCTGAAGAATTATCTAAACGTTAGTTACCGGAGGCTAAACAGGAAAAAGAAAGAAAGGTCAAATGACTATTACATATCTCTTTATATGATTTTGAGAGCCTTGCAAGAAATTTTAGCTTGATGTCTAGTAAGAGTAAAGAATTTTTAAATTGTTACAAACAAATTATTAGCACATCAGATTGAGAATTTTTTGTTCTTTGAAGTCTTTAGCACTTGTAATTCATAGGCTATATGATTTTGGGGTGATGAAAACTTTCAATGCCAATAGTGAGAATTGATTCTGATAGTTTGTGATGAAGTTCTGATAAGTGAACACATTCTTAATAATAATGTAATTAAATGGATAAATCTCAGAGAGCTGCCAGCTTTTGTAAATTGCAGTCGGGCCCTTATCCTTACATTCCCTTATTTGCCAATTTTGTCCGTTCTTTTGATATTGACCTCAATACCTGTCGCATTCTTCAACATATTTCCTCTTCTTACCTTGTGATTGTTTGTCGCTCTCTCATCTTGTCCAAAATACTTCCAGTATTCTTTTCAGGTTAGTTCAATAAAACATACAGTAATACCCCCAAAGACCACATTAACATTACATGTAAATCTCCATTACATATGCCATCCTTTTCTCACACTTTCCCTCTGGTGCACACAATTTATATTCTGCTTTTGAATTCTTTACAACTTTTGTCCTTCAAAGAAACTGTTATGCTTTACTAGTCATCTGGTGTTTATTCAACATCCTGGTGTTTATTCGATATCCTCTGCAAATTTCTTGTCAATAAGAAAGCAGTGTTGTTTACTCAAAGTAAAAATCCTAGTTTTGGACACCATTCTTATTGTTTAACAATCCTGTTTAATTTGTCTGTATTCTATCTTCTGTATTTTTCAAGCTCTAAAATTATGCCAAATGAAGCGATAAGATCCTTGTGGTTTTCCTTCAATGATCTCATCATAAACATCATTTTTTTTTGCTTTTCATGAACAGTTAAGCATTAAGACATTATCAAGACAGATAAGCATTTTGTATGTTATATATCAGTTTTATATATTATATGTTAGCTATTGTGGTAGAGATAATAATTTTAGTAGCTTACGTTCTTTTTTTTATAAAATTAATATAATTACTACTGTGTATCGGTTGCTATTTTAGACACTTATTGATGGGCTGAAAAATTTAAAAAGGATAAAAAGCTTTTCTTGAGATTATTTCTTTGTTATATATTACTAGTGTTGGTGTAAAAATATGCAAGTTTATTGAAGATGGCAAGAAATGTGCTTCGCTTTTATTCACTTGTGTAGTAAGTACTTGAGGGTACATTTCAGAGCTTTATAAACTTTACATATTATGTTTATAAAATATTAATTTCAAGTTGTTCCTTTGGCCTTATAAAAACATAAAGTAATAGCTGTGTATTTATTGTGTCAAAACTTTTCTCTTACTTTTTGGAATTTTACTTCTCGTATTAGTATGTGCAATTTCTGAGCTGTATAACTTCTGTTAAAGTATTCTACAAAATCATTAGTTAATTTACATTAAAATCTGGAATTCTATTTGTTTATATCCTAACAATTATTTGTTTGAGGAAACTGGTGTTTTGTCATTGAATTAATTATATTTTATAACTCATCTGTTTACAGCAAATTAAGCAGTTATCATTTAGTAGCATTAACAAAAATTAAATTTTCTAATGACAGTTTAGTTTCTTACATGGCTATTTTCTTAAGCGCAACAATAAATGTATTTGTATATAATTAAATTTCCTTCTCAATATTAATTTTCCATAATGAAGGTAATATTGCAATTAATAATATTGTTGAACGATGCATTTGGAGAAAATAATTACCTTGAATTACTAGTAAGGCCTCATTCATTTTGAGAAAATCATTGGAAAATTGGAAACTATCATTGTACTACCGACTGTGAGATATGTGATGCGATTACTTTTGCAAGTAGGACACAGAAATCCATCGATGATTATGTTGTTTTTAGGGTAATTATGTTATGAATAACATCACTGAAAGATCAGTGTCAAAAATTCCAAGAGGGTGGATATGTAAATTATTACAGGGAAACAAAACATAGAGATTGATAAATTCTTTCAAAATGTTGAACATGATGCAAAATGAACTATTTATACAAATTTTGAAAATGATTGTATTTTTTTAGGAAACGAGTGAATGTAGAAGAGTTCAAGCATCATCTTGAAAGTTGTGCACATTCATTGCAAGACCAGGTAAATGCAGTGATGGCATAAAAAAAAAAAATGTATAGTTACAGTGATTTGGGGTACCTAGGGAATTTACAGACAGAATTTGTAGAACTTAGAACCATAATAGTATCAGAAGTTTGTTTTATAATGCTGAAGAAGATATGGAGTAATATTTAAAATAAAAAATGCAGGAGTCTCATTAAGGGTGTTCTTATCTATGAAAAAGCATGGATGCAAGTCATTCTAAAAATTGAACAGTTCAACTGAGATTATTTTCACCTGTTCCCTGCAGCTCAGATGTGATGTCACGGGGGGACTATCATCTCTTTAGATGTGGTTGGCTAAGTATGTATGGGTAAAATTGTTTGATATATTAAATATTTCTATGTAATACAAAAAAATATTATCTGAAAAAACAACTTAAAATATCTGAAGAAAAATTAGTAAATTAAAATAAAGGATTTTTAAACTTACCTTATTTTAGATTCAGTGTCTGTAATTTAAAATGTTGGAAAATATAATCTAATTATATGCTTCTATCAAGAATTTATTTTCCATATTAGAATTATATTAGATATTACAATTTATTTTCCATATTTCTTCAGATTATGTACTCATGATTTCTATTTTCAAAATTTTTAAACGTTTTTAAAACTTTTGAATGGTTGCTATTAATATTATTTTTATTATTACTTACAGTGTACAGTTTTTACTTATATTCACATAAGATACTTGAATAAAAACTGGCTGAAGTACCTGAGTCTCCTAATCAGCAGCTCTTTGATGCATTACTTGGGGTTAGGAGGTTAGAGTATAGTATTTTCCATATGTAAACATTATTACAGGTATGAATTCCTCGGAATTCATACAGATATTATGTTGAAGACTTTGTTTTTTATGTAATTTTTCTTTAGTCTTGCACTCACTTCATCAGAATGAACATGCGACAAAGTTTAGTTCTCAAACTCACACTGTTAATATGTACCCATAACAATGTTTATAAATCTTGTATTTGGAAGATATATTCAATATAGAACGACTTTCTATATGTATAAATTTTGTTTTTTTAAAAAAATGTTACTCGTTAAATGAAATAACTTACATAAATAAACTTTTTAAATCTTCCTATGTAATAATACAAAAAAATATTAACTTGAAATATCCGAAGAAAAATTTGTAAATCAAAATAAAGTATTATTTTAGATTCAGTGTCCAAAATGTAAAATGTTACAGAATATAATGTAATTATACACTGCTACCATCAACTGTCAGTTGCTGTGTCTTTGAATTTATTTTCTATATTTCTCCGATTGCGTACTCGTGTCTTCTATTTTCAAAACTTTTGAATGGTTGTTATCAAACAAATTTTATAATGATTTTATTGTTACTTTAATTTTGAATACTTTGAATTATTATTATTATTACAGTATACAGTTTCTAATGTATTTAAAATAAAGCATTTAAATACTTGCCCTTGTTAATTGCAGCTTTGGTGTTTGATCTAGTCCAGATACTGAAAACTTTCTACTAGATCATTAACCAAAAAATTTTTAAATAACCATTTTAAATTGGTTATTTTTAATATAAAAAATGTTGACTCTGTTACATTATTGTGGATGTAGATGTAAACAATTAATCCCAAATTAACAAATTTAATTATTAAAGCTTAAAACAGAATTATTGATTTTAACTAAAAGTGTGAAATTTAGCCGATTCCAAACATATTCTTACCGTATTAATTCCAAATTAAACACTGGATCAGTGACCATTGTTGACTATCAGACATGTTCATTATACATTTTTGTTGGAAATTTAATTCTGTATTTTACAAATGAACATATTGACTCTAGATTCAATTAAATTTCTCTTGCAAGTTAACAGAAAACTTCCTTTTTCATAAACTTCATTATATATTTCTGTTTTCTTATTTATTAGCTGCTAATGATACTTTTCAAGCATAATTCCTAATATTTTTCATTTGCAAATATCCTACTACTCAATTTTTTTTGTAACCATGCATGTTGGTCATTCTGACATCTGTCTCATGAAGGTAAGAAATTATTTTTTTTGTTTGGTCCAATAGAGATCTTGTAGAATTTATACCACCTCTGCATGTGATCATAATATTGGAATTACACTAAAGTAAACAATTTGCTCTACAGCTGAAGGAATGTAAAAGATAAGGATAACAACCCAATCATTATTTTTGTCTTGTTTCTAACATTAGAACATATCTGAATATAAAGTTAAATACCTCAATCCTTACATCACATTAAACATAGCGTATTGAAATAGAACTCATTACAAGGGACTTGCAATGTAATGAAGTCATTCCGAATAAAATATTTGATCAGTTACTGGGTACGTTCCCAGGACTTGTTTTTCAAAACACACACACATTCTTGTATAGGATGTCATTCATTACATTCATTGTTTCTTCTAAATCATTTTTACACTTGGCAAGAATTACTAAATCATCGGCAAATTGGAACATCTTTATCTTTCCACCTTGCACTGTTACTTCGGATCTAAATTGTTTCTTATGTTCTTCGATTTGTACTGTTGTAGTTTTGTTCCTGTAAATGTAGCAATTGATCTTCTATCTCTGTACTTGAACTATAAATTTTTTTAAATGTTGAACATTTTATTCCAGTCGATGTTATCAAATGCCTTTTCCAAGTCTATATGTATGTTGTTTTTTTTTTTTTAATCTTCCTTCTACTATTAATCTGAGTAGTAAAATTGCTTCCCTTGTCCCTATACTGTAAATGAAACCAAATCAGTCTTCTCCTAAGACCATTTTCCTCTCAGTTTTTCTGTACAGAATTCTAGTTAAAATTTTTGATGCACGAGTAGTTAAGCTAATGGTTCTGTATTCTTCACATTTATCTGTTTCTGCTTTCTTTGATATGATGACACTAACACTCCTTTTGAAGCCTGAAACACACTTAAAATTGAAATAAAAAGACTTGTACAAAAAAGCAACATCAAGCCTAATAATGCCTACCACAACCTCAAACCTGGCATGGACTTTAATTTTCCACTATGATGTAATTAACTGATTGAACATCGATTTTTTTGCTTGTAAATTGTAAGATAGATTGATACTTCCCAGAATGCATAATATTCAGACCTGAATATCATGGACATGCACTGTTTTTTTCCCCCAAAATTACTAATTTAACTTGTAAAACCATTAAAATTTAATAGATGACAGCACTAATCCAATTTTTAAAAAAATGTACTTAATTGCTCTTTGTCATTTGTCTTCTTATTTTTACTTAGAACAAATGTGAATATCTTTTTTTTTCAGGTGATAAAAGTTTTGTAAGGAAATTTTACGATTATAAGTTAGAATTTTTTTTAAACCAGTCTAAATTGCCCATACCACCATGTGCTGAGAAGCCTAGGTTTCAAAGTGTTAAGAAAGTTGTTGCACTTAATTTACAAAATTACGGGACTTTATTGTTTTTAATAATTCTTGAAAAGCGTGGCATAGAGAAAAAACTTTCAGTATGATTTTAAGAAAAGAATTTCTTTCATTTCTTAGAAAATATTTATAATGTGTTAATAATAAAAAGATTCCATTTCTGATTTTTGCAGTATCATTGATGGGTTCTAACTCTTTGTACTCAACTTTGTAAGGCTTGATCCACCATGCCCCGTGTTTCTGGTACTTTTTATTGATGCAGGTTCTTTCGATTTTCTGGATTCTGTCTATCTTTGATTGTTCATTCAAGTGAAAGAGTGTTTCTGCCGCATAAGTGGCATCAGGTTTTACAACTGTGTTGTAGTGTCTTATTTTTGAGCTTTAGCTAGTGTGTTTCTTCTTACATGGGTAGAGTATTTTTCATTTAGGTTGTTTGTTGTTATTTCCCCAAGGTTATTTAATTTGGGTTATTATTTTGATTTTGTTACCATTTATGTTTACATCCGTGTTGGTTTATGGGGCATAATTTCTGTCTTTTCGAATGATATTTTGAGGCCAGTTTTGTTTTGTTTTTTGGCCTAGTTTTACTTCTTTGTACGAAGTAAAGGAAGTATTATGATCGTGAAAAATTTTGATTTTCAGATTTCAATGGAAATATCATTTTGATCATCTATGAATCCATTTTTACTAATTTCAACTTGACGTCTGTATGTACATATCTTGCATATCTCAAGAACGATTAGCCATAGGATGATGAAATTTTGGACTATTGTAACATGTAGTTGTGCATCTCTCCTTTTGATTGTAATAGACTGGTTCAAAAGTGTCCGATCCAAAAAAATATGGATTTTGGATTTTTTCTTAACCGCAGCAGTAAACCCTCATTGAGAGCTTTTCAATGATATATCATAAATGGTATTATCTTCATTGGATCCAGAGTTGTAGCCAAATAAAATTTTAATTAATGAAATTTTTGGATCTTACAAGGGGAAGGCACATGGTTCGAAACTGATTTCATCTCCTTTTTTTAAATTTAAATATATTGATTTATTAATTAACTGTGATTGTAAAAAAAAGAAATAAAATAAATAATTAATCAGTAATAATAAAAAAAATATGAAGAAAATCAGAAGTTATTAGTAAAATAAGAGTTTATATACTTTTAAAAATGTGTAAATGTAATTTAATAGCCATTATTACATATATGTATACATAATAGATTTGGTGTAACATCTAATTATTAATATTAATTGAAAATTATAATTTAGATTCGTATTATTTTTGGATTTTCTATTTAATTATTCTGGGATTTCTGTTTAATTTTATCTACATTAAAGTTGACTGAAAAACAGACCCTGTCAAGAAAAACATATACGCTGAGCCATACATGCCTGATCTTTAATAAATTGCAAAAAATTCTTATCTTTTAGTTCATTACTCCTCTGATATTGTCGGACAATATTCTGCCTGTCTGAGTTGATCATCATTTCATTTATTTGTTTTTTTTTTCAATCATTTAATTGCTTTTTGGTTTGATATAATGCTTATGATCTTAGTTTGTGTACATGTTCTCTAGTTTTCAAATTTTCTCTCTGTTTATATTCATCATCTTCTCTTAATGTTTTAATTCTTTCTTTCTTTGCAATATTTTCTTCTGTTTATTTTTTGGTTTTAACATTTTCTTCCTTTTTATTCTTTCTTTGGTTTTAACATTTTCTTCCTTTTTATTTTCTTTGGTTTTTAAATTTTCTTCCTCTATATTTATCATCTCTTATTTTTTTTATTCTTCCTTTGATCTTAACATTTTCTTTCTCTTCATATTCATCTTCTTGTCATTTTTCTGAGATATATTTCTTCATGTTATCTTTTTTGTTCCTGTACGATTGTTACTTTTTCATTTTTGATTATTCACAGACTAATCCAATAATAAAAACTGAATATTTTACACTGTAAGGTCTAAATTAACATTTATAACCAGTATACAGGAGTTCACTAAACGGAATACTTTAATTATTATTAATTTTTATTTATACGACATACCAGAAATCTGAAACTTCATGAAGATGCGAATAGTACTGATCTAGTAATACAAGTAATAAAGGGACTTTAACTCTGCCCTAATATTTTACAAATTTTGTATAAATATTTGACGTTAACTAATATTTTAGCAACTGTGTAACTGTCCACTTTTATTAAGGAATAGGAGGATCGTATATCACTTTCAAATGAAATAAGTTTAAATGAAGTGCAGTAAAAATGTGTATATGTAATTAGGTATACAAGGAAGTCGTGTGGTGACCGCATCAGATTTTTACTTTTGGGGGCATTTTTTGAGCCATTCCCTCATTACTTCTTCTAGAGCACAGTTGAATTATAGTAATGAGAACTCATTGCCTTGGTGCAGTCCTGAATGTTTTGATCTGAAATGGTTCCGAGAGCTCAGCTCTGCATTTTACTTTCAACTTAGTATTTGTGATGATCAATTTTATCATGTTTATTAATTTGGTATGTAGTCCAAGGTGTCTTAGAATTTTTAGTAGGAATTCTCTGCGGACAGACATAAGCTTTCTTGAAATCTACAAACATTATCACATGTCTGTTTCTTTTCTTGTAATCCATTATTAGCTTGAGATTCATGATCTGATCTGGAAAGCTCCTCCAGGGTCTGAAATCTCCCTGGTATTCATTTAGTTCTTTTTCAAGTTGAGGACCGACTGTTTCCTGCTGAGTATGATTTTTGAAACAATTTTGTATGTTGTTTCGAGGAATGAGATTCCCCTGTAATTTTTGGTGGTCGTTTTTCCCCCTTTTTTGTGTAGTGGATGGATTAGGGCTGTTGTCCAGTGTTGTGGTAGTTCTTTGATCCAGATGTTGACAAGCTGTTGATGAAGGGCAAATTTTGCTGATCTTCCTGCATGTTTCCAGATATCTACAAAAGTCTGATCTTCTCCTGCTGCTTTCTAATTCTTCATCTTACCCAATGCTTGGTAAACTTCTTTTATTGTGGTAGGGTTGATGTTTTCTGTTCACTGTTATTGTTTTCATAGATGATATTTGTATCTATATCTGAAAATAATCTTATAGACTTGAAAATTCTACATTAGCCTATTAAATATTGCTACTTATAAATAAATATATTATGAATTGTGTAGAATAATATTATTTGCAATTAAGAGTGTTCCCATTGATAACTATGAGATCTGTAAATAAAGTAATGAGACTGGTTCAGAAAAACTTTATTCACAATCCAGTTATACGTTCATGGACTCTTTCACTTTCAAAATCGTTTCCGTAATAAACCATGCAACACATCAAACAGTTTTCCCACTCTTCATAGCAGTGTTGGAACTCAGAACTGGAATATCCTTCAGATATATATTTTTTAAAAATATTTTCTACCGTTCCATAATGGTGTCCTTTGAGGTGTTTTTTAAAGTCGGGAACAGGAAAAAGTCGCAGGGATTCAAGTCAGGTGAATAAGGTGATTGAGGAACTACAGGAATGTTTTTCTTTACCAAAAACTCATTAATTGAGAGTGCATTGTCATGATGCAGCATCCACTTGTCTTCAATGGCTGGTCTGACACCAGCAACTGTTTTACGGAGTCTTTCAGAATTTTCTAGGTAAACATATTGATTTACAGTCTATCCTGTAGGCAACAATCTTTATGGAAAATTTCATTACTATCGAAGAAACAAATTTGCATTGTTTTAATTTGCTCATAATTGCTTTTTTGGGACGCAGTGAATTTGAAGTATGTTACTCCTTCGTCGGTGTTTTGTTTCTAGGTCGTACTCAAATATCCAAGATACATTACAGGTAATAATATTTTTTAGAAAATCAGAATTAGTTTCAATTAGCCTTAGAAAATTGCTGTTATTTTTCTGTTCAACAGTAACGTTTTTTGGGACCAATTTTGCACAAACATTTTTCATATCCGATTCGTTTGTCAAAATTTGATAAATTGTGGTACGGTTCAAATTCAATTGTTCTGCCATCATTCTGACAGTTAATCGCCGGTCGTACCGTATCAAGTCTCTGATTCGCTTAACATTGTCGTCACTTTTTGACGTTAACGGTCTTCCAGAGCGTGGATCGACCGCAACTGATTCCTGGCCATCTGAAAATGCTTTAAACCACCTAAAAACTGGAGCTTGTGACAAGAGCGCCATCTCCATATGCCCTTTTCAATTTTGAAAAAGTTTCAATAGCATTCTAACCGAGTTTAACACAAAACGTTGCTCATAATAAGTATCACTCATTTTTGTAACGCACAATAAAAACTCGTTTCACGAAAAGTTTGTTTACGTCTCACGTGGCATCAATATTCTAAAAATATTAATACCTAATATAAATCAGCTGGTCATGTAATAACCATATGTTTACTAGTAACTTTAAAGTGGTTGTCAAAAAAAATTGTCTCGTTATTTTAGATCTCTTATATCTATTACATAAAGATGAAAAGGGGTTTTGTTTGTTCAGGATAGACAAAAAGCCACTTGATCAAACGCAACCAGATTTTTACCCATGTTTCTTGGCATAACTGAGAAGGTTTTTTGATGTATTTCATTTAAAAAATCTCAGAAAAACCAACTGATTGATTGCTTTCAAATTTTCAGGATACATTCGTATTACACCAGGGAAGGTTTTAAGCCACAGACCGAGGCTCTTGCTCCCTTGAACATTAATATATGTATTATTTCTTCACCCCCAAGGAGCGTGAAGTTGTAAAGTAAAGATATTCATTACGGAAAAAAAAAGATTAATTCTTTTACTTCATTATTATGGCAAAGAAATAAGTTATGAATTTTTCGTCGTCAAAAGTGTGTGTACTTTAGTTACCTTAGCTATTGTTATTCTAACCACCGGGTCGGTCTAGTGGTTAACTCTTCATCGCAAATCAGCTGATTTGGAAGTCGACCGTTCTAACGTTCAAATTCTAGTAAAGGCAGTTACTGTTATACGGATTTGAATACTAGACCGTGGATACCGGTGTTCTTGTGTTTCAATTAACCACAATTCTCAGGAATGGTCGACCTTAGACTGTACAAGACTACACTTCAAACCCATCATCCTGTGAAGTCTTACGGTGATTCCGAAGGCTAAACAGAAAAAGAAAGGTTAAAAGCTACTGTTATTCTGTCTTTCTAGTTTCTTTTTCAGGTTTCTATATTTTTTTGTTATTTATCAGTATATAGGTCTGAATATTTGTTATTTATCAGTATTATTCTCGGATAATGAACAGTGTGCAGGTCCAGGGGAGCTTAGCCTTCTAGGTAGACGGGATTGGCGACTGAAGTTAACTCTTTGGGTGAATGGCGAGCGCTGCGGCCTTGGGAGGCCCTGACTTGAGTCGAAGTTTTGCCTTGGGGGTCCAGGTTCCGACTAGTCTTTAATAAATTACTGAATTATTTGAAAGATCTTCTCATAAATTTGTATGAATTAAATTAACCGTTTTTTATCCACAAATATTGCTGTTGTACAAACAGCAATTGTTAAAATCTAATTGAAGTATAATCAACAAAAAAATAAAGAACCTTAATTTTCTTCATCTTAAAATAAAATAACTTTACATTAAATGCAATAATAGTTTTTCTCGAATTATTTTTATTAATATATCATAAATTGCAATATTTTATATTTATATATATTTTCATTCTTCAATTATTTTTTTAACTGTTTGCCAGTGGATTAAAGATATAACAATTTGTCCATATAAAAAGCTTAATTTGTGACTGTAGGCTTATCCTCAAAGATTCAAATATTGTATCATTTTTATTTTTGCAAGTCGCTTAATAAAATATTAATGAACAAGTTTGTTGTTAAATAAAGAATTTTTGCTCAGGAAATAGAAACTGAGAGTTTTGTACTTCAAGATTCATAATGGCATGACAAAGAAATACACCAACAATCTATAAAGAACCTCAAATGCCTTTATCAGGCATGATGGGTAAAATTGCATTTACTTGTGTAATATAAATGTTGTTATAATGATACTGCAAATTAATAATCACGGTCTGCAATTCAATGGATATAACAGAGGTAGCCAAACGTCTGAATTTATGTAGTTGTAAATTCCATTAAATTAAATTATTACATGAATTTTATGCAAATCTATCATTTATTCCATTGAATGAATTATTCAGTTTTTATTATTATTATTTACTGTGAAGTAAATTCATTTGATAAATTTAACTTACTTTTGCCTTGTCAATAAAGCACTTTTTTTTTTTCAATAGTAGTGGTCTATATAAGTTATTTGTAAATCTATGCCTATTGTGTATCACCTTACACTAAAAATAGTTAAATTAAAGAAAAAATTTATCAGCTGAGTTATCTGAAAAATCCAAACTGAACAAATTACTATATTACAAAAATAAAAATCTCTTAATACAACTTTAGATAATGAAGTAAATTTCATATTGTGTGTTTTTAAAATAAAATAAACATGCTAAATGGGTGACGATTGAATGGAGGAGAGTTTTAAACAATAGTGAAACTCCATACGCAACAGACTCAGAATTTAAGAACACACAGGAGGCTTCGTAAATCCTACAGAGTTGGCAGCCAATATGTAAAGTGATTAAGCTGTTTACTGTTGCAGTAAACATCAAAAAGAACTACAGATTTTTACAAGATGCAGTTTTTTTAAGGTATAAATAACTATTACTAATTATATTTATTTTTTTCATTTGTAGATGGCTTGGTTAAAAGAAGAAGGATTTGGAGGTATCATGGTTTGGTTTGTAGTTATGGAAGACTTCAGAGGGTCTTGTGGAACAGGAAAATTCTCATTAATGAATGCAATGGGACAAGAATTAGATGGTTACACAGTAAAATTGGAATATGATGGTCCTTAGGAAACTTCTAATCCTGTTGGTGGTGGTGGTGGTTATACAACTAAAGATCGTAAGTTCTTTACCAAAAATAAAATAATAAATTATACTGTATACATTCTGTATAACGATAACCAATTTTTAATTTGCTAGTTTAATTTACTTACTTAATGTAAGAATTATCTTATTGTTCCAAGCTGTATGAAATTAGTTTAACTGTGGAGTAGAATATAAATTGTTTTTGTGAATTTTGAGTATCCAAATAACCTTTACTTTTTGCAACACGGTTAAATAATTATTAAAGAAACCATATCCTCCTCATTCTGTATTCATCATTAAGCAGACCAGTCTTCCATTCCTAAAATTGTACGCCCTGTGGAATTATCTGACTGCATTATAAACCATTCACCCAGACCCCCCACTGGAGGGTTAAGTGGTGGTAATCCTTTACTTGAGTGAGTAGATAATATTCCTGATATTGATTTGCGATGCTACTACCTCAGGTTCAAGTAGCTAGCTAAAAGTAGAACTCTTAATCGATTTGAACCCCTTACATGTTACTGTTTTTTTACTTTTTGAACTGATGTAAGTACCTAATTTTAATTGTGCCTGTATCCCTAACGTAATGTAATTTTTAAGTAAATTGTATTTGTTTTGTATTTGTAATCAGTATTTATTTAAAACAAATGAAAGTGAATTTTCTATTATTTGTGATAAAAAGGTACAATAAATTTGAAATTTAAGATAATTACTTTCTATATTAGCTTTTTATATTCTTTACTGGCAGTAATGAATTACAGTTCTTTGAGCCATACTCAAACACTAATTGTATTTAAGTGTGATTATTTACTTGTTTCTTTTAATTATAATTGTAGATATTATCTTAAAAGCAACTGGATGCAACACAATCTTCTCTATGAATCTTCTAAATGTAGACATACCAAAATAACACGACAGACATTCTGCTCATGACGGCATTCTACATACCTATATAAAACACAAAAATATTCATCCTTCCAAACCGATTATTGAGATTTTCAAGACCTGTCAACACCTTCATCAACAAATACTACAAGGCCACACAGGGGGCCACATACCTTTTAGATAATTGCTGAGAGATGGATGGAGCAATGCAGTTCACAAACCTATCAGAGTATATCAATTTCCTTCAACGTTTCTATTCCCTGTTCTATAGTTGTTTAGCAACTATTATATTGTCTACCGGCCTGCTTCTTTCTCTTCATATACTTACAGAGAAAGCAAATTTCAGATCAGTTGAGTTGGACTCAACCGATCTGAACAAGAGTTGGACTGTAGTTTAAATTTTAAAAAACGTTTAGATAAAATAATTATATTTCTGCTAAATCCAAAAGCATTTTACGATCTAGGAGTAACTATTTAATTTATGTGTGAGTATTGTTATTGTAATAGGCAACTTAATGTGTGTCACAAGTCACTCACAAAATGACATATACCCGTACTCAAAAATACACCTAGTATTTCACGATGGGCTTATTAGGGATTTTCCTGTGCCTTCTTTACTTAAATGAATATACTTTTGCATTTGTCTAAAAAAAATACCGGTGATGTTCAGTACTACACATTACATTTTCACTCTGTTTACTGTGGGGACTGGCCATTGTGTATAGTGAACATCATTATTATCAGAGAAAGTTAGTCTGACAGTGTCTTCTTTATCTCAGTTGTTGCTGTATGTGTATCATAATCATAAAAAAGAATGGAAAAGCTAGTATACATCAGGAAAAATATGATATAATTTCCTTTTTTAAGCTGTGAAACCAGCAAAATCTCTAAAAATTTTAATATTTTTCTTCAGAGAACTAAGATTATAATGAATATATTTTTTCCACAGGAAATGCAGTGTCATGTGAAGAGGAAGACGATTATCATACCACCCAGATAAAGCAGATTGCACTTTGTACTATATGTGTGAAGGTGAAAGAAAACATCATATGCTATTCCCATAAAATCTTTTGTTCACCCTGAAAATGTCTGTGATTGGGCAGAAAATGTAGAAGGCTGCATGCATCATACTCAAGCAACACTACCTGCTAAGAGGAGTTAAAATAATTATTATAATAACATTAAGTTTTCCTATTTTTTTTACAATGAGCTCATTTTCTATTTACTTTACACTGGTACAATTGTTTGTTCGGTCTACCTTTTTTGAATTTTATTTATGATTGGCCATTATTTTATACTGTACCTAATAATTATTATCTTTAATTTATAAATACTATTAATACTTCTGTTTTAATTATGCAATTTTTTTTTAATGTTTTGTATTTTATGTCAAGTAATGTTATTTGGTTTAAAAAGTTATTATGATTACTTTACTGCTTTTTTTACTGTAATTACTTTACTTATTTCTTTTTATAATAACAAATAATTGTTTCTTTATTTTTTGTTTATAAAATAATTTGTTGATTTAAAAGTGTTGATTCCTTTATTGTAATTCTTTCCCGTGTTTGTTTTTATTTGCTTAATAATTTAAAAATTATTCTTAAATGTTTTTCCTTTTTTTTTCTAGATATTTGGTTCTGGTTTAATAATGACAATCTGTTGCTGATTACTTTACTTGTATTCCCTATTTATATAAAAATGTTTATTTTAATTACAAAGTTTTTCTGTAAATTGACAATTGATATCTGTAGATCATCTGCAAAGATTCATTGCCAACATACTTAATATTCTTGTATCGCTTTGGTATAATTAATAAATCTTTTAAATAAATTGATGGTAAATTTACTGGTCATTTTTTGTTAATTTCTTTTACATATAACATTTTTATGATCATAAACTTTAAATGTGATTTATATCTTCACAATTTATTCTGATATATTTGTATATTATTTTGTATGTTATTACTAATTTTAATAATTATGGTGTCATACAGATTTTTTTTGTTGAAACTATTAATATTCCATTTCAGATAAAAAAATATATTTATATATATATATATATATGTATGTATGTATGTATGTATGTATGTATACATACATGTAATGGTGTTTTTATATTGACATGGTTTTAACCGCTTACAATTACTTTGACATCTTTTGGTAATATTGAACAGTTATACTTGGATAATTTTTTTAAAAGTTATTATAATAAGCAGGCCGTAATGACATACAACAGCGAATATGATAAAAGTTTCTTATAATTTTCTATTGTAATATACAAAATATATATATATATATATAATTGTAATTGTTAAGTAATTGTTATGTTTATTTTAACTACAGATTGATATGGTGCAGGCCCCTCGGGGTGGTTGGATAGATTGATAAAACAGAACTAATTGATATGTATTAATATTTATTGATTTGTGTTACAAAATGAAATGCATTATGACAAAAGCTGTTTGTTGTGCATGGGGATTGAAAGGTATAGTTTTAACCAAAATATAAAAAAATGATTGTTTTAGCTTATATTTTTGTATGGCATTGCAATATGTTAAAAACGTTAACAAAAATTAAAAAAATATATTAAAAAATTGCCATTTATACATAAATAATAAAAATGTTTGTATTAAATAAATATCATTGTATAAAATATTATTGTGAATGTAAAATATTACTTTAATTATTTATATAGGTTTTCAACAAAAAATAGGCATCCTGTTTTTTGATGTTTCGGTTTTTGTATCTGATCTTTGCACTCAAATCATCAATCTCACAAAAGATTTTCTTTATTTTGTTCAAAACCAGTTTAAATAGGTTCGGTGATAGTTCATCACCTCGTCTCAGCCCTTTTTTGACTAGGAAAGGTTTGCCTATATTTGCTGTAATTTTAAATTTAGAGAATGTGTTTGTAAGAGTGAGTTTAATGAGGTTCAAATTTTTCTGGTCAACTCATATTCTCTCAAAATTTGAAAAAAGTCTGTCCACAAAATCATACGCTTTCTGAAATTTTGTAAAAGATATAAGAAAGGTTTGTTTCTGGATACGTAATATTTTAGAATCGATCACACTTTGTATTTATTCTGAATATGATCGTCCTTTTTTAAATCCTTCTTCACACCCTTCTATATGTGATCTATTTGGGGTTCTAATCTATTCAATAACATTTTCACAGTATTTTATAAGTCACTGGCAACAATGAAATACTTCTATAGTTGTTGACATCCGTCTTGGAGGTATAAATTATAAATAATAATTAATATAGCTTATTTATTTTTATTTATAATAAAATACTTATACAAATTGAATTGAAATCACAGGTATAAGTTACTATTTATTCTATAATTTTATGCAATTTTAATTCACAATAATATCAGTTTTAAAGTGATTAACATATAATATCTGTACAAAAAAAAATCTATTATTTAAAAAAAAGATGTTAAAATTTTCATAGCTTTTGTTTAATTAAATATTGTGATTTTTCCTGAATAATAAATTAAAATATAAAAAATTTTGTACTTCTGATTATTTTAATACGAATTATACCCATTTTATGTTTATTATTAAATTTAAAAATAATATTAATAAAATCTTTTCTCTAGGATATTATTATTATTTTTTTGGTTATATGAGCATCAACTGCTACAGTCATTAGCCCTCATCACACTCTTTAAAATAGGGATTAAATCACAATCAGGTTTGTCATATGTAAGGGTGGAAAGGGCCCTTACATTTTATTTAAAAGCACCAAACTAAACAAGACAGAAAATTTAGACACAAACACTGAACATACTTACAGGATGCAAAGGACCCCGATATTAAAATTTAAAAAGTAAATAAAACATAAATATATGTGAAAAACAACGGCTTCACAATACCAACATTCCCTTTTTTCTCCTTTAATTTTATTTAAGCACCCCTGGACCAACCGAAACTGCCATTAAGCAGCACATCAATTGACCCAAGATCCATTAGAGTTGACTGACTACCTCTCTGTAAATTATCCTGTAGGACTTAACCCATCGGGTTCCCCCTGTGTCAGCAGAAATTAAAATAAACAAATTATTAAAAATATTAATTAATTTAACTTATTTCTAATACTGTTAAAAGGTATTCATAGAATTTCTGTTGTGAAATGAATTTTATTTTGCACTTGGGAGTGATGTTAAGACATTCTGAAGAATTGCCAATTGTAAACAGGTGTGTATCTAAAACGGTAGGCTTATACATTACAGATTCTAGGTGTAAAAGTGAAAGGAAAACTGTTACATTTCCCTTCGATTTTCCTTCTCTCCGGCATTTTGTATTTATTAATAAATTTATATATGAAAATCGGATTGAGAAGTGAACAATAACTTCAGAGGATGAATGAGGATGATACACACACATTTTTAACAACATTGTCTAATAAATAAAATATTTCATTTTATTAATTATTTATTTATATTATTTTAGTATTTCACTATATTAATGTTAACGGTGACCGTGTAAATTTTTATCATATTATGTGTTCTTAAGAAAATGCTAAGCATTTTTTTTAGAACAAAATGACACCTTAGTTTTGAAAATCGATTGACAAACAACCAACTTATGACAGAAAATGTATCACTATTTTCTGCCAGATTTCATCTCCTTCTCTATTAAGTCTGGTTCTTTATTTATTATGTGTGCTATTTATTAATTTAATTATTTTAATTTATATTAGTAGCTTCTCCCGCCTATGGCATGCCCTCTGAAACTAGGGTGGGTTCCCTTGGCAGGCGATGTCTTGGAATGAGACTATTAGGTGTTCAAAACTGTACATCTTGTGTGAAAAATATTTTTTGAATGATGAAAATTGAAAGCAAAAATATATCAGGAAATCTTCCCGATTAAATCTGGTTTAGATTGGTCCTTAGTGAAGGCAGTTACTTTTATTTTGATTTGAATACTAGACGGTGCTGGTATTCTATGGCGGTTCAGTTTCAATTAACCACACATCTCGGGAACGGTCGACCTGAGACTGTACAAGAATATACATCATTCATACATATCATCCTCATTCATCCTCTGAAGTTATTACTTAAGGTGGTTCCAGAGACTAAACAGAAAAAGTGAGGGATAGATTTTTTCTTAACCGCAGCAGTAAACCCTCATTGAGAGCTTTTCAATGATATATCATAAATGGTATTATCTTCATTGGATCCAGAGTTGTAGCCAAATAAAATTTTAATTAATGAAATGTTTGGATCTTACAAGGGGAAGGCACATGGTTCGAAACTGATTTAATCTCCTTTTTTTAAATTTAAATATATTGATTTATTAATTAACCGTGATTGTAAAAAAAAGAAATAAAATAAATAATTAATCAGTAATAATAAAACAAAATATGAAGAAAATCAGAAGTTATTAGTAAAATAAGAGTTTATATACTTTTAAAAATGTGTAAATGTAATTTAATAGCCATTATTACATATATGTATACATAATAGATTTGGTGTAACATCTAATTATTTAATATTAATTGAAAATTATAATTTAGATTCGTATTATTTTTGGATTTTCTATTTAATTATTCTGGGATTTCTGTTTAATTTTATCTACATTAAAGTTGACTGAAAAACAGACCCTGTCAAGAAAAACATATACGCTGAGCCATACATGCCTGATCTTTAATAAATTGCAAAAAATTCTTATCTTTTAGTTCATTACTCCTCTGATATTGTCGGACAATATATTCTCCCTGTCGGAGTTGATCATCATTTCATTTATTTGTTTTTTTTTTCAATCATTTAATTGCTTTTTGGTTTGATATAATGCTTATGATCTTAGTTTGTGTACATGTTCTCTAGTTTTCAAATTTACTCTCTGTTTATATTCATCATCTTCTCTTAATGTTTTAATTCTTTCTTTCTTTGCAATATTTTCTTCTGTTTATTTTTTGGTTTTAACATTTTCTTCCTTTTTATTCTTTCTTTGGTTTTAAAATTTTCTTCCTTTTTATTCTTTCTTTGGTTTTAACATTTTCTTCCTTTTTATTTTCTTTGGTTTTTAAATTTTCTTCCTCTATATTTATCATCTCTTAATTTTTTTATTCTTCCTTTGATCTTAACATTTTCTTTCTCTTTATATTCATCTTCTTGTCATTTTTCTGAGATATATTTCTTCATGTTATCTTTTTTGTTCCTGTACGATTGTTACTTTTTCATTTTTGATTATTCACAGACTAATCCAATAATAAAAACTGAATATTTTACACTGTAAGGTCTAAATTAACATTTATAACCAGTATACAGGAGTTCACTAAACGGAATACTTTAATTATTATTAATTTTTATTTATACGACATACCAGAAATCTGAAACTTCATGAAGATGCGAATAGTACTGATCTAGTAATACAAGTAATAAAGGGACTTTAACTCTGCCCTAATATTTTACAAATTTTGTATAAATATTTGACGTTAACTAATATTTTAGCAACTGTGTAACTGTCCACTTTTATTAAGGAATAGGAGGATCGTATATCACTTTCAAATGAAATAAGTTTAAATGAAGTGCAGTAAAAATGTGTATATGTAATTAGGTATACAAGGAAGTCGTGTGGTGACCGCATCAGATTTTTACTTTTGGGGGCATTTTTTGAGCCATTCCCTCATTACTTCTTCTAGAGCACAGTTGAATTATAGTAATGAGAACTCATTGCCTTGGTGCAGTCCTGAATGTTTTGATCTGAAATGGTTCCGAGAGCTCAGCTCTGCATTTTACTTTCAACTTAGTATTTGTGATGATCAATTTTATCATGTTTATTAATTTGGTATGTAGTCCAAGGTGTCTTAGAATTTTTAGTAGGAATTCTCTGCGGACAGACATAAGCTTTCTTGAAATCTACAAACATTATCACATGTCTGTTTCTTTTCTTGTAATCCATTATTAGCTTGAGATTCATGATCTGATCTGGAAAGCTCCTCCAGGGTCTGAAATCTCCCTGGTATTCATTTAGTTCTTTTTCAAGTTGAGGACCGACTGTTTCCTGCTGAGTATGATTTTTGAAACAATTTTGTATGTTGTTTCGAGGAATGAGATTCCCCTGTAATTTTTGGTGGTCGTTTTTCCCCCTTTTTTGTGTAGTGGATGGATTAGGGCTGTTGTCCAGTGTTGTGGTAGTTCTTTGATCCAGATGTTGACAAGCTGTTGATGAAGGGCAAATTTTGCTGATCTTCCTGCATGTTTCCAGATATCTACAAAAGTCTGATCTTCTCCTGCTGCTTTCTAATTCTTCATCTTACCCAATGCTTGGTAAACTTCTTTTATTGTGGTAGGGTTGATGTTTTCTGTTCACTGTTATTGTTTTCATAGATGATATTTGTATCTATATCTGAAAATAATCTTATAGACTTGAAAATTCTACATTAGCCTATTAAATATTGCTACTTATAAATAAATATATTATGAATTGTGTAGAATAATATTATTTGCAATTAAGAGTGTTCCCATTGATAACTATGAGATCTGTAAATAAAGTAATGAGACTGGTTCAGAAAAACTTTATTCACAATCCAGTTATACGTTCATGGACTCTTTCACTTTCAAAATCGTTTCCGTAATAAACCATGCAACACATCAAACAGTTTTCCCACTCTTCATAGCAGTGTTGGAACTCAGAACTGGAATATCCTTCAGATATATATTTTTTAAAAATATTTTCTACCGTTCCATAATGGTGTCCTTTGAGGTGTTTTTTAAAGTCGGGAACAGGAAAAAGTCGCAGGGATTCAAGTCAGGTGAATAAGGTGATTGAGGAACTACAGGAATGTTTTTCTTTACCAAAAACTCATTAATTGAGAGTGCATTGTCATGATGCAGCATCCACTTGTCTTCAATGGCTGGTCTGACACCAGCAACTGTTTTACGGAGTCTTTCAGAATTTTCTAGGTAAACATATTGATTTACAGTCTATCCTGTAGGCAACAATCTTTATGGAAAATTTCATTACTATCGAAGAAACAAATTTGCATTGTTTTAATTTGCTCATAATTGCTTTTTTGGGACGCAGTGAATTTGAAGTATGTTACTCCTTCGTCGGTGTTTTGTTTCTAGGTCGTACTCAAATATCCAAGATACATTACAGGTAATAATATTTTTTAGAAAATCAGAATTAGTTTCAATTAGCCTTAGAAAATTGCTGTTATTTTTCTGTTCAACAGTAACGTTTTTTGGGACCAATTTTGCACAAACATTTTTCATATCCGATTCGTTTGTCAAAATTTGATAAATTGTGGTACGGTTCAAATTCAATTGTTCTGCCATCATTCTGACAGTTAATCGCCGGTCGTACCGTATCAAGTCTCTGATTCGCTTAACATTGTCGTCACTTTTTGACGTTAACGGTCTTCCAGAGCGTGGATCGACCGCAACTGATTCCTGGCCATCTGAAAATGCTTTAAACCACCTAAAAACTGGAGCTTGTGACAAGAGCGCCATCTCCATATGCCCTTTTCAATTTTGAAAAAGTTTCAATAGCATTCTAACCGAGTTTAACACAAAACGTTGCTCATAATAAGTATCACTCATTTTTGTAACGCACAATAAAAACTCGTTTCACGAAAAGTTTGTTTACGTCTCACGTGGCATCAATATTCTAAAAATATTAATACCTAATATAAATCAGCTGGTCATGTAATAACCATATGTTTACTAGTAACTTTAAAGTGGTTGTCAAAAAAAATTGTCTCGTTATTTTAGATCTCTTATATCTATTACATAAAGATGAAAAGGGGTTTTGTTTGTTCAGGATAGACAAAAAGCCACTTGATCAAACGCAACCAGATTTTTACCCATGTTTCTTGGCATAACTGAGAAGGTTTTTTGATGTATTTCATTTAAAAAATCTCAGAAAAACCAACTGATTGATTGCTTTCAAATTTTCAGGATACATTCGTATTACACCAGGGAAGGTTTTAAGCCACAGACCGAGGCTCTTGCTCCCTTGAACATTAATATATGTATTATTTCTTCACCCCCAAGGAGCGTGAAGTTGTAAAGTAAAGATATTCATTACGGAAAAAAAAAGATTAATTCTTTTACTTCATTATTATGGCAAAGAAATAAGTTATGAATTTTTCGTCGTCAAAAGTGTGTGTACTTTAGTTACCTTAGCTATTGTTATTCTAACCACCGGGTCGGTCTAGTGGTTAACTCTTCATCGCAAATCAGCTGATTTGGAAGTCGACCGTTCTAACGTTCAAATTCTAGTAAAGGCAGTTACTGTTATACGGATTTGAATACTAGACCGTGGATACCGGTGTTCTTGTGTTTCAATTAACCACAATTCTCAGGAATGGTCGACCTTAGACTGTACAAGACTACACTTCAAACCCATCATCCTGTGAAGTCTTACGGTGATTCCGAAGGCTAAACAGAAAAAGAAAGGTTAAAAGCTACTGTTATTCTGTCTTTCTAGTTTCTTTTTCAGGTTTCTATATTTTTTTGTTATTTATCAGTATATAGGTCTGAATATTTGTTATTTATCAGTATTATTCTCGGATAATGAACAGTGTGCAGGTCCAGGGGAGCTTAGCCTTCTAGGTAGACGGGATTGGCGACTGAAGTTAACTCTTTGGGTGAATGGCGAGCGCTGCGGCCTTGGGAGGCCCTGACTTGAGTCGAAGTTTTGCCTTGGGGGTCCAGGTTCCGACTAGTCTTTAATAAATTACTGAATTATTTGAAAGATCTTCTCATAAATTTGTATGAATTAAATTAACCGTTTTTTATCCACAAATATTGCTGTTGTACAAACAGCAATTGTTAAAATCTAATTGAAGTATAATCAACAAAAAAATAAAGAACCTTAATTTTCTTCATCTTAAAATAAAATAACTTTACATTAAATGCAATAATAGTTTTTCTCGAATTATTTTTATTAATATATCATAAATTGCAATATTTTCATTCTTCAATTATTTTTTTAACTGTTTGCCAGTGGATTAAAGATATAACAATTTGTCCATATAAAAAGCTTAATTTGTGACTGTAGGCTTATCCTCAAAGATTCAAATATTGTATCATTTTTATTTTTGCAAGTCGCTTAATAAAATATTAATGAACAAGTTTGTTGTTAAATAAAGAATTTTTGCTCAGGAAATAGAAACTGAGAGTTTTGTACTTCAAGATTCATAATGGCATGACAAAGAAATACACCAACAATCTATAAAGAACCTCAAATGCCTTTATCAGGCATGATGGGTAAAATTGCATTTACTTGTGTAATATAAATGTTGTTATAATGATACTGCAAATTAATAATCACGGTCTGCAATTCAATGGATATAACAGAGGTAGCCAAACGTCTGAATTTATGTAGTTGTAAATTCCATTAAATTAAATAAATTATTACATGAATTTTATGCAAATCTATCATTTATTCCATTGAATGAATTATTCAATTTTTATTATTATTATTTACTGTGAAGTAAATTCATTTGATAAATTTAACTTACTTTTGCCTTGTCAATAAAGCACTTTTTTTTTTCAATAGTAGTGGTCTATATAAGTTATTTGTAAATCTATGCCTATTGTGTATCACCTTACACTAAAAATAGTTAAATGAAAGAAAAAATTTATCAGCTGAGTTATCTGAAAAATCCAAACTGAACAAATTACTATATTACAAAAATAAAAATCTCTTAATACAACTTTAGATAATGAAGTAAATTTCATATTGTGTGTAAAATCTCCATTACATTTGCCATCCTTTCTCACACTTGCACTCTGGTGTATACAGTTTATATTCTGCTTTTGAATTCTTTACGTCTTTTGTTCTTCAAAGAAACCGATATGCTTTACTAGTCATCTGGTGTTTATTCAACATCTGATATCCTCTGTAAATTTCTTGTCATGGTCTCTCTAATAAAGTGTTATTTACAGAAAGTAAAAATGCTAGTTTTGAACACCGTTCTTCAAAATCTCATCATAAATATCATTGTTTTTCTGCTTTTCTTGAACTGTAATGGATTTAATGTTTAGTCCCTTTATGGATAGTCCTTAATCATCGATTCCACCATTTTTTAAATCTTTTAAACTTGCAGTCTTCACCATTCTGAACTAACTTTTTTTTATTTGCCGGAGGGGGACAGATAAGCATTTTGTAGCTACGTCTTTTTTTTAATAAAATTAATGTAATTACTACTGCGTATCGGTTGCTATTTTAGACGCTTATTATTGAACGGGCTGAAAAATTTAGAAAGGATGAAAAAAACTAATTTCTTGAGATTATTTCTTTGTTATATATTACTGCTGGTGTAAAACTACACAAGTTTATTAAAGATGACAAGAAATTTGCTTCGCTTTTATTCACTCGTATAGTAAGTACTTGAGGGTACATACCCTCAAAGGTATTATCTTACTAATTTTCATTTTTAGTTATTTAAAAACATTTAACATAATTTTTATTCCACCTGCGGATAGACCTGTAAAAATAAAAACAAGTTTTTAAGAAATGCAAAAATGAGAAAAATTGCAGAGAAATAATGTAATGAAATCGCTATCAAATGTAATGTGTCTGAAATGAAAAAATATATTATTTTTCACGCGATTATCAGAATGGAATCAGGATATTTGTCATTATAATAATTCAGTATTAAGCAATGACAGGGACAATGTAATGATGACCTATTTCTTCAGATTGTCATTTAGATAGTTTAAATGTATTACTTCATCTGAAGTAATACCTAACTTCAGATGAATGACAGTTTTTGTAGCATTTGAAAATGTCATGCCCGACCAGGATTCGAACTCGGATCTCAGGATGAAGGGTCGAGGCGCTACCACTTGTGCCACAGAAGCTGGCACTTGTTAATTTATCTGAACATAACTGACAAGACCATTAGAGGAAGTTCTTTAAAATAGAATTTAGATCTGATCGATGAGGAGTATGATGTGAACATACATACGTACATACATATTCGTATATAAATTTCATAAAAAAGTTTTTTGTTGATTTCAGACCTTTTTCTTTGTATTTGTTAAAACGGAAGATAAACCTTTAATTTGGTACAAGTAGGTTCAAAGGTTCAAAGTAGGTACAAATATTTTACTATTTGTAGATTTAATAAATCGATATGAGTATGTCACTATAGTTTAGCCGATGAAAGAAGAAATTAGAGTTTGAGCTGTTATAATTTTGATGCTAAGCGCTAAAAAAAAATAATATCCATGAAATGAACCTATCACATTTTATACAATTTTAATGAGACATGTAAAACTTGTTGAAAAATAATACATTCATAGAAAAACATTGGAATACTTGATTCTCATCCCTTTTAAATTTTTATATATTTCCTATATGAATTTCAGAGCTTTATAACTTTTACATATTATGTTTATAAAATATTAATTTCAAGTTGTTTCAGTGATTATTTTGAAGATAAATTGGCCTTATAAAAACATAAAGTAATAGCTGTGTCTTTATCGTATCAAAATCTTTCTCTTTTACTTTTTGAAATTTTACGTTTCTTGGTATATGCAATTTCTGAGCCGTATAACTTCCGCTAAAGTATTCGACAGAATACCTAGTTAATTTACATTAAAATCTGGAATTCTATTCGTTTATATCCTAACAATTATTTGTTTGAGGAAACGGGCGTTTTGTCATTGAATTAATTACATTTTATGAAACTCAACTGTTTACAGCAAATTAAGTGGTTATCATTTAGTAGTATTAACAAAAATTAAATTTTCTAATGACAGTGTAGTTTATTAGACTTGCTATTCTCTTTTGTAAATTAATGTTGATGTTAGAAATTCTCACGAGTCATCTAAAATAAAATATTGAATGTTTTTACATTTAGTTATTGTTTTACAGGGATATTTTGGGTCTATTATATTATTCTTTCAGAAAATAAACATTTTGTATACGGCAAAAATTATCGGATCAAAAGTATTTTCTTTGCTGTTTTGAACCAAACTTAAAGCACACAACTAATCTATTTGTTTATGATTAAATTTCCTATTTGATATTAAATTTCCATAATGAAGGTAATATTGCTATTAATAATGTTGTTCAACGATGCACTTAAGAAAATAATTACCTTTAATTACTACTAAGGTCCCATTCATTTTGAGAAAATAATTGCTATTTGTTAAATATTATCATTGTATCGGTTACTTTTAGAACACAGTTTTTAGAATTATTAGCTAACTCGTATAGAAAAATTGGAGAAACTAATACTACGGCTATTCAAAAATTTGCTGCTCCAACATTTTTAATAGGATGGATAAATATAAACCGGTTGTCATAATTACATGTTGCACATGTAGATTGGTCTTTAAGCATCCTTGATTACTCAAATCTAGTGGAAGATGCAAATTCAGAAGGCCAAGAGACTGACAGCTGACAGGCAGAACAGGTATAAAAGCGTTTTGATGATATTGCCTCATATATTAAAAAAAAAAAAAAAAAATTAAACTATGTTTGTATTTTCTATAGACTAATCCTAAGACTTTGTAGAAAAAAATGTTTATCGGTCTATTATGTTTTTATTATCCAATGTAGATATAATTTATTAATGTAAAATGTTTCAATACTTAAAATTGAATATATTTCTGAAAATTCTAAAATTACTTGTGCAATTTTTTTATCACCGATCATTTAATCCAATTTGTTACTTTTTATATGTTTTGGATATCGGTATTAAAATGTAACTCCTTAACCAAGTACTTCATTTCTAATTTATCTGTTGTTTAATGATATTGCTTAAAATTCGTTTTACTTTTGGGTTAAACAGAAATAAACACGGCACCTGACAATAACGACCTAAAAATTTCCTTTTTGTTTTGAAAATAGTTTCTAATTGATTCTTCATTATCTACATTATTTGATTTAATTGTAGTAGTTTTATATTAAATCTTTATTTCGTTAGTTGCAACATAATAAAAAAATGTTTCACTTCTTGCTTATATCAGTTGACAAATGTTGAGGCTATTTTCATTTACCTTACTTATCTTGCTTTCTTCAGATGGTAGTAGAAAAACATATTTGGCACAAACCTTTTATCCAAATTATCCTTTTATTGCCCAAATTATTTGTTGAAAATTTCATAAATTCTTTGAAAACTGCTGAAATGAACTACATTATTCATATATAGAGAATCATTTTATTCCTATGAATTTCATTGACATATTTTTTTCTCTCCGATGACAAGAAGGGGTTGTTGGACATTTTTCTTTTCTGAACATTTGATTTCCCATCATCAAAGGATGAAGGAAAAATTCTTGAATCTGATTTATTCGTAACCTCACTGCCGTATATTTTCATTATCTGCTTTTAAATTATTACTGGCCAAAAAGTTTCCTGAATTTAAAAACCGTATTGCATTTGCAATTATAAAACTTAGCGTGGGTCAGACTAATACTACAGAGAATTAACTTAGTGCTACTTGCACATATTCTTTATTTTTCTTGTGAATATATTATGTTTTAATTAATATATTATACCGTTGAAAAATTTGATCAAAGATTTTTAAATTTTTAGCATTTCGAATCAAACTGTAAAATAAAAACAAGCATCACCTTATTGGTAAAAGCTTTTACTTGTTTCATCAGTCGTATGCATTATCAATAATGGATTTATTTTTGTTTTACTCTGTTAAGTTTTTACCTTCTCAATATTATTTTACCTTTTACTACTCCTTATCAAATAAATAATTATTTAAGTAATAAGATAGTTATTAAAATCTATTTAAAATAGTTATTTAAGAAGGTCTCTTTACTTTCCTTATTTTTCTCCTTTATTTATTTATAAATTCTAGGTGCTTTAGCTAAAATGAGTCATTCTTTCCCTGTAATTTTTAATATTTTTAAATATATCAGTCCGTTTTGGCCTTTCATCTGAAGGTCCCGGGTTCAAATCCTGGGCAGGCATGGCATTTTCACACACTACTTCATCATTCAATGGTAGTCTCGGAGATTAAAAAAAATAATAAATCAGTCAATTCCTGAGCTGGTTAAACGATTTAAAAAAATTTGAAAAAATCTTGTTAAATTTGAAGCAGTTCAATAATAATATAATGATACAGTAATAATAGAGTTTTCCTTTTCAATTTCTAATTTTATTATAACGTTATAACATCTTAAGAGAAATATTAATCAGTTGATTTTTATTGTAAATGGCACAACTTTTTTAAATATAACCCTGTAAGATATATGGTTTAACACATTTTTTATTTGACATCAACTTAGTGTACAGGTATCCTAAGAAGTGTTGGCAAAATTTTCAGGATATCGAAGTAAACAAAAAAGTTAAAAGTAGAGAAATGCCGTATCTTGATTATTTTCCCTCTCCATGCCATTTTGTTTGTTCACTAAAAAATGTGAACAAAGTTTCAATCTCAGAACAGATTGAAATATTTTAATGAAATTTGGTGCCCATGTACCGTTCAAAAATTTGGATTTAAATTTTTTAATCAAATTATGTATTAATTAAAATGTTAAGTCTTTTATTATGAACAAAATCGCATTTCATTTGTACAAATCGGTTTATAAATGACTGATGTATGGGTAAAATTGTTTAATGTATTAATTATTTGTTAAATACAAAAAATTAAAAAACAAACCAAAATATCTGAAGAAAAATAATAAAATAAAAATAAATAAAATTAATAGTGATAATAAGCTTTGCGCTTTATTAAAATACTTACAAGCAAGCAATAATGCGGGTTAATTTTGTTGCAAACTAATCAATTATATTGTACCACAAGGATTTGTTATCAAATAAATATGATTATATAAAGTATATATATATATATATATATATATATATTTTTTTTTTTTTCCTTTGATATTATTATTTTGCATAAGCTTTTTCTTAAATTTTTTTGGTAGGAAGTTAAAAGATTGAAGGTTATGGGGCATACCTATACCTAATTACAGTTTTGACATTTTTTTATTTTGATATATTTTAAATTTTGAATACCCATTTGCTTTCCCCAGTCAGTGTTCGGCCATCTGCTTCAAAGAAGATGTGCATGCTTGCATGTTAGTTTAATTTTTTCAAACCAGGGTCAGCTGATTTTGGAGGTGCCATAATAAATTATCTCATTTTATTCACTAATTTTTTTATTAAAAAAATTAACTTATAATTAATGAAGAATTGAGATATGACATGTGAAATGACAATGAAAAAAAGTAATAAAAATGATACTATTTTCATTGCTATAAGAGATACACAGTTATTTGTAAAATAAAGAGAGTAACATTATTAAATATTAAAATAAGATAAGTTCATATATCAAAAGTAGGAGAAGGGTTGATGTTTCCCTGTCGACACTACGACAGGGAACTTAAAAGCAATTTAGCGAAGAGGGAATGGTACACTAGACAACAAATACTTTATTATAAGTTGATTGGGACTAGATACGTTATTGTTTGGTGATTTAGTTCATATTTATGCTACAATAATGTTTAAGTAATGTTATTAAATAAATATTTTACTCTACTTATTATAAAAATATATTCAGGAATCTGTGAATAACCTATATATATATATATATATATATATATATATATATATATATATAGGTAAACAAAAATAATAAATTAACAGAGGTAAATATTACAGTAAATTTTTATTGAAAAACAATTGGTAAAAAAATAACTATTTAATCTGTACTAAATAATTTGATGGAAATAAATATCATTGTGTTTTTTCTGCGATATATTAAATAATAAATTTCAAACCGACAGACAGACCAAGAGAAATAATTTGATAGATCTACTGATTGGTTTCGGCAAATAATGAAATGATGGTATTTTGTACCATGGTCCTCTACTAAAAAGTAAAGAGTTTTTGAACCCGTTTTACATTATTTTTCATTCGTACTGTATGTAAATCATCAAAGAATATTACAAGGTAATAATAATAATAATAATAATCTAAACTATGATTGTGAATAAAAAAAATTAAAATGTTTGTGTATTAAAAAAAGATAATGAATTCGTGTGAATAAATAATCGAAGTATAGAATTTTAATTTAAGCTATCATCTTTATTAGGCTTTGATAAGTTTCATAATAACATTGTTTTTAGTACATTTAAAACACTAACTTTACTTTTTTCCCGCGTAGATATTAAAAATTGCATAAAATATGGCGGCAGATTAAAATTATTTCTCGTAAGACACGAAAGAATGCGTTAAATACATCAACACACACGGTTGTAAACTGTTAGCGTCTTTTCTAACGGTAACGTAAACGGCTATTCATTTTATCGATGTAGATTAATTTGTTAGTACAAATAATCTTAGTTCGAGTGCTTACTAATAGAAATAATTAGATAAGTCTACTGATTGGTTTCTGAGAATAATGAAATACTATTTTGCGCCATGGTGTTCTACTAAAAGAAAGTAATGACTTGTAGTTAATTTTCTTAATTGTACGTTGTGAATTTGTTTTTGAACCGGTTTTAAATTAACTATTTACAGTTGTACTTCATACTAATTGTGTTATCTAGGTAATATAAAACTAAGTAACTTTTAAGACGTTATGTTTATAGTTAATTTATACCTAACTTTTTGGTGTTTATTTTATCTGAAGCTTTTTTACTATTTTAATATTTTGCGGTCGTGAACAAAATTAGGTTTTATTATTGATGCTTGTAAATAATTTCCATGTTAATTATTTTTAATATTATTAAGGGAGACTGGTTATTCCTGCTGAATAACTTACCATCTTAGCTATCTGTTTTATGATTTGTTTAAAATGTTTAATACTTGTGCTTTACTTCCTCACACAAATGATTTAAATGTAAGCCTCAAAAAGTTTTGTTTAGAAACTCAAATTTGTAATAATACTATTATGAAATGCATAGTGCATTTATTCATTGTACAGGATGTAGCTAATTGGCACCTTCCTGGAGTAAATAGTAATGAGGTGGTAATTAGCTGCATAAGGCATTTTGGAAGAAAGAGTTTCATTAATTAAATAAATATTGACTCATTAATTAAAATTAAATGTAAAAAATATGGTATTTAGAGAATAAAAACTAGAATTCTGATTTTTAAAGGAAGAAAAACATTGAAGAGGTTTCTGGATGTTTTATCTTCTTTTACTGCTAAAAAGTGTTATTTGGTCTATATATATATTTGTATAAAACTAAAACACTTTAGTTTTTTATTTGTTTTATTTGTATAAAACACTAAAACTACTGTTTTTTGGTGTATTAATTTTAATTTTTTAAGTGAATATAATATGATTTTTACTTCATGATTTTTTTTCATAAACTATCATAGAATTATATATAATCCAACAGAAGAAAATGGAACATAAATGGGTGAGATCGTAGGGGTTATGTTACTTAATTGGCTTAAGTTAATGTGTAGCATTAAGTATCTTCAAAATAATTGTTTTAAACTAAATTAAAAATGACTAGTCATTATTAAAAAATATATATATATTCTTTTCAAAGTTTATTCATTGCAATGAAACGTTTTTAAATGAAATTCCTTTTATGACACTTTTACAGATAAAACATTGTCCAGTAGTATATAATTCTGAATGAGTTTGTAAATGTACTATGTTGTTTGTTTTGAAGAAGCCACTGTAAGTTATTAAAAAAAGTTATAGTTTAAAAAAGGAAATAAGTCTTAAGAATTCTTGAGAAAATTGTTTTTTTGATCAAGTTATTTTAATTTGGCATCCTAATCCGAATGAAATTATAAAGTGAATTCATCTAAAATCTTTTATTTTGATCTTCCTGATAAATTTGGTAATTACAGTCATTCAGTTAGGGTGGTTCAATTATAAATGTGTTAATCCTATTGTCAATGTAAAAAAGATGTGAACTATAATAAAATAATGTGCAGAATCAATAGCCAAGAGTGTTGTAAAAGATTGATTCAGTTTTGTTTCTGATAGCTATGGTACATTTCAAAAGTTAACATATCTTATTGTTATTTATTATTATTTTCCTATCATATCTTCATATCACCCATGTATAGTCCCAAGTTCTTTGTTTTCCAAATTCTTTCATTTCTCCCCTAAAAATTTCTTTCTTTGGTCGATTCACAGTGTTTCTTTTTCTGTTTCTCTGGAGATGTAGATTCTTCCCGCTAGTTTTCTGAAAGATTTCATTAAAAACTATTTCTTTGGAAATATTTAATAATTTGAGATCTTTATTTTGGAAATTACACTTAAATTGAACTTTTGAGTATGTTTGTTTTATAATGTTGTAGTGTTATTGACATAAATACTTTCAATATTCTAACCAGAAATTCTCTATTGAATCATATGCCTCTAGGAATTTTAGAAAAATAAATATTCCAGATGTAATTTTTTGATAAGATTATGATCTTATTTTTTTTTTTGTAAATATAAAAAGATCAGCTGTATTCAAACCAACTAATATTTTTAATTTAACAGTAATTTTCAATTTTTTATCTTTACTAGTAATAACTGTTTTTAATTGGCTTTTAAACTGAAACTGAATAACAATTTGTAATACTACTTTTTTTATCTAAAGAAAAAAAAATTTTCTAATTTTTTTCAACTGGAAATAAAGTACCAATCACTTCTGAACGGTGTAATCATTCCCAAAAATACTTATTTTTTTTTTCAAGTAAAAATATTTTCCTTAAGTATATTGCAACTACTATTTCAGTTACAATAGACTTAAATTAAGTATTACTTAGAGTAATTTAAGAAAAACTTATGGAAAGCCCACTTTACTTTTGTTATCCTTTTGAAAAACAACTTTTTTTTTTTTAATTTTTGTAATCAGCAAGGTCAGGGGGAAATGAAAACATAACTTTGTACCATATTTGGATGCCTATAAAGAAAGAATGGAGTAATACACTAATAGGCAAAATTATACTTGCATATAAGATATATTTTTTCATTAATTTTTATTATATTGAAAAAATTGTTAAGATTAAATTATAATTACACACCATAATTTTCTGTCAGGTTTTAACTTATTTAATTTTTGAGGTTAATTATATTTAGTTGAAATTATTGATTATTTAATTATTAAGTTTTTATTTTTTATATTTTCCAGACAGAAATGTTGGACTGGTATGTAAACGATTGGGTCCAGATCATAGTTCATTGTTCAGCCATCATCATCAACAATAAAACCATTATCAAAATGGAAAATAACCATTACCATTTACAGTAAGCCACATGAATATAAAAAAAATACAATTTTAGAAGGGATTCTAGAGAATGTCCTACAAAAAGCAGAACATTATTCTTACGATTCTTACATTTGGCCTACATCGGATACAGGTTCTGACCTCCAGCATGACAACTCTGCAGCCCTGAAATTATGGATCCTTACAGGTGGTTTAAAGTTATTTTGTACTAATTATAAATTGAAGGGGGATTCAAGTTATTGATGAAGCCATTATCAAAGTGCCATTGATGATGTAAAAGTATTTTTAAAAATTCAAATCTAATGATGTTTTGATCTCATTGAATCAACTCTTCTCATACACTCGTATCTTTTTACTCCAATTATTATTTTCCTGTTGAATCGACAAAGATGTTGAATATCATTACATATGAAGTTTTATTGAAAGTAGCTAGAATATGTGTATTCTTCAGATTTACGATTAATTGTAAGTATCAGATTAGAAAGCATCATAGATATAAAATATTAATTAGAAGTAGATTTGTATCTATTGTTACAAATCTTAGAATTCCTGTTTATGGTCTCTTTAGAGTACAAGATTCACTAGAGTCAATATATGAACTTCCCTTGCATAATACATAAGTTTTTTTTGAAGGCAGATTGTATTTATGTTCATAGTGGAGTACACACTGCGGTGCATTCATGTCATTAAAATGAAAAAAAAAAATTCTTTTGAGCTTCTGGCTTGTCGTTATTTAGTTGAAAAGCAAGTAAATTATAAATTAGATTTATTTATTTTTTTTAATAAAAAAAATTGAACTAAACGGAAGCCGCCATCGCTCTGGTACCCACTACATATATACTTTGTACATTAAAAATTATTTTTTGTGACGCATGGAGGTAAATTGTTATTCCAAACAAAAAAAAAAATTGTTTAAAAAATATTATTTATGACAATCATTACATTTTAGAATACTTACAAAGTGTTAATCACAAACACGCAGTTGACACTCGGTGCAGTTTTTGCACTTCTTTGTTTTTTATAGTTAATTTATAACATGTGGCAAGCAAGAATCTGTGAACTTTTTCCTCCCTATTGTGTCTTGCTCAACAGATGAACCAGCAACTTCTGTAGATATTACTTGATGACCTGTGGTGGTCTCAATTGCAATTTTTGTAGTGGAAATGTGCATCAGTTGGGCATTTGACTTGCGAGCTTCAATCATTGATTTGACTAGTTTTAATGACATTCGGTTATTTTTGGTGATAACATTTTATTATTTTCACAATAATTTCTGTGCCATGAGTGAACTTATGTATCGCATGTTGAAGAACTTAGCCATCGGCCATCTTCAACATTGGTGTTTAATGGTGTATACCTTCTTAGCATTTGGTCCATAGTGTCAACGCCAGTTTTATATTTATTGTAGTAACTGATGGTATCAGGTTTCTTTTTCAAATTGTTACTCACAGCCATATTCGAATACATGGTTGATATAAAAATTACGGCTTTATTTTTCTTTGGGACAAAGAGGACATAGTCAGTATGTTGTGAAAACCAAAAACAGTCGTAGTTCTCTCGGAGCCATGATATAGGTATATGGTGTTTATTTTTTTTTATTGTGCCATAAATTGTGAGATTCTACGATAGCAAGTGCTTGGCAAGAGGCAAAGTTGTGAAAAAATTGTCCATGTAGATGTTTTTCCCACTTCCTCTATACACAGATGCAAGTTCATTTACCACTTTCTCTCCCTGATATTTTTTTTTTGTTATTTGCTTTGCCAGTGTAAATTATGCCATGCAAAGGATACTCATTTTTCAGCATCGCAAATCCATCTAATTTTGATTCCATACACAGCTAGCTTCAAAGGCATATATTGGGTAAATCCTGTGCAACCTCAAAAAGTTTAATGCTGCTCATCAATCATTAAATTCTCCATAGGCTTAAACATCTGAGATACATTTGCATTGAGCATTGTTCACCGATCACGAATTGGAGCTGCCTTAACTTCTTTTTTGCGTTGACTGCAAGTATTACTGTCATCAAATGTTATTAATTAATCTTAACTGGTCTTTGTGTTTCTACAGCAATTTTATTTTCCTAGAATTACACAGATACTCAATAACGATGTTGACATATAAAAATAAACAAAAAGGAAACACTTTCTATTATTGAAATATAAAAAATTGGAATATAACAGTAAGAAGGTACCCGGGTACGAAACAACATTGGTAAAGTTGGGTATGAACATAAGGGTTAAGGGTGTAAGTAGGAGGTTACAGAATTAATGGAGCAAGAAGGGATTTGAATCTCCCTCTACTAGATGATATTTTTATTTTTCTGAAAGTAAAAATTCATTTTGAGAAAGAAAATTGAATATTGGTGTACATATCTGTATGTATTTTTACGCTGTCCAAAAAAGAGTGTAATGTAAACATCTGTTCCACCGTAGCAATTCCGCAGTCGAACCGATTTAGATGTCCTACTTGGAATCCTTATTTTACCGGGAGTGCATAGGTTATATATATATAATGTTTAAAAAAATTTGAAAAAAGAGGCATTTTATTTATAACAGTTATTTTATTTAATATTTTAGATATTGCAAATAATTGAAAGCAAATTTATCTTTGCAATAGATTTAAGACATAAGTATACTGCTTAGAAGTCAAGCTGTTTTACAACTAATGTATCCTTTCAAATTTATCTTGTTCTTCAATGAAATTGATCGTGGTTTAAGGGACGATAGTACACAAAATTTAGTAATAATATAATAATAATTTTGTCCCCCAAAAGATTATCTTTCACGTATTTTAGTATTATCTCTGAACAATTTAAATATGAATGTCTGTAAATAGTTTGAGTTGGTCGTTCGTTTGTTGTTTGGTTAATTACAATGTCTGACTAGACATTTCCTGCACTATTTCTTCTTCAGTACAGTTAAGAAGATCACGGCAAACAACAACTCCTCTAGATGAATTAAGTGTACTATGCAGTTGGACAGTAACCGCAAATTCACCGATCTTCTTCAACGCCTGGACTTTCTGGCTTTGCATGTCGTTTATAGTTTCGACATGTAATCCGTTAAACGTCTTACGGATTTCCTTGACAGGACCACCAGCACAATTTGTAATCTCTAGCAATTAAGAATGGACTTACCTTTTGGAAGTTACCATTCTCTTTTGTAATGACCAAAAATCTTGGTTTGGGAACATTATTTCCAAACAAAGCTTTTTTTCTTACTTTTTTCCTCTTCGCTTGTGGCTAATCGGCGGTTTCTAAACGAGGGTGTTTACGTGCACCCTCTGCCACGTTAGTTGGTTCAGGAAAATTCATGAACATTGATCCCTTCTGTAGCAAGGCTAGCCGCCGGGGTACACCCCCACTCCAGGGCTACTAACCTTGGAGGTCCGATCCGGTACTCCAGTGGAACCGGCATATGTCCTGGCAGAGAGTGGATGCGCAGTCTCTGCACTGACTCCAGGCTCCTACTCACCGAAGCTTTCAGAGCTCCCATGCACCGACATACATGGGCACCATTGCTACATGCTTGCCATCGCAGGGGGCATGTGGACAACGGAAGGGTCTCCGTTACACCTGCAATAACATTGACCCTGGCCGCCACATCGCCAGCTCTAAGAGTGGTATAAATCCATTTCCAAAATCGTTTGTTATTCCATTTCCTGCAGGTAGCCAAAAATCCAGTCCGTTTAGTGACCTGAAGTTGGAACCAGGTCAAACTTAACAAAGCATAACCGAGGAATTTACTCGGAACCCCGTTAGCCAGCTATATGTGATGTACAAAGGTACAGCTGTTGCCGCCCTGGACGTGGAACATAGATGTTGTGTTCCGGACGTGGGGATTATCTACCTCAGGGCCATTTACTTCTTTTTTTGCATATAATACACAAACCATTTCAAAGCTAGACTTCTAATTTCAGTACTGTACATTTTAAATAAAGGCGAATTTGATGACTTTCAAATGTTATAAATAACAAAAAATAATACAGAAACAAGCATTGCAAATTCATTACTAACCCTCCTGAGTCCCAAATTACACAAGTAAATTTTTGGATAAAACCTAACCAACTTTTTTTAATTACTTTCTCTAGAAATTAAAAAAAAAAAAACAAAGTAAAGTTGGCCAATAGTTGCCAACCACATCTAAAGAGCCTGATTTATCAACTGGAACAATTTCTGCAGATTTCAGGGTGTAAGTAAAGTTACGAATTACAAGACTACTATTGTTTATAGATAAGATAGGAATACTTGAACAGAGATTTCCTTAACACAAGCAGAACAGATCTTACGGTACCTGGTTTTAAGAGACTATATATATATATATATATATATAAAGCTCATAATAGCTAATAGCATTTAAAGAATGGGAGAATTAGTGATCATGATAATTCTGCATCATTCTATCATTCACAGTACCAGTGCTGCTGATAACTTTATTAGATACTACAACAAAGTATTCATTAAAAAAATATTACCATTTATACATATTTTTGATAGTTTATTTGTAATAGATATACCAATATACTGGTTTATAATTCTCCACTATCTTTTGGTAGGTAATTCCCTCATTTTTATAATATTGTTTTTTAGCTGCCATAATCCACACATCTATTTTTTTCTAATGTTGATCCCTGGCAATGCAATCTATAATTGAATTTCAAATTAACTAGAACAAAGTAGATTTGGTAAAGAACATCTAGTGGAAAAAACTTTCCTTATATGAAACTATATGCAAATCCCATGAATTTAAAAAACCATCAACCCATGAAGTTAAGTTAAGTTGCAATATTTTTTTCAATATGAGATTAACTTGATTGGAATCAGGAAGAAGATCTTTCAAAATCAGACATTTTGCTTATTCCAGCTACAGACATCGAGAATGTAGAATGCTGTTTTAACCAAACCTTCTCCTTTCAGAATATGTTCCAGCCAGTTAGTTAGCTCTCTTATTTTGAATATTTTTCTGATTAAGCTTCTATTCTTGTAAGCAACTGGCTTGTTAAATCTTCATTTTCCAGTCCATCTGTTCATTTCCTCCATTCTCATCCATCTCCATTCTCCTTCTTACAGATACTCTAGCCCCTTTTTTCCCATTCCTGTAGTGTCCACGTTTCATATGCTTATGGTAGCACATACAAACATACCTAATTAAGCATCAATATTTTTTTACTTGTTCACCTGTGTTTTTTGTAGATACTCATGGCTTATTTTTTCCTAAATTCATTAGTTTTGTTTTTTTAACACTGTCACTATTCTGCAATAACGTATTCTAATTTTGCATATCATATGCTTCATATAAAAAAAAAATTGTACAATCACTGTAAACATTTTACAGTTTTCCTTTCTCCTAGATTTATTCTTTCATCTTATATAGCATTTTTGGTCATATCTTCCAACTACATAAAAAAAGGAAACGTCCTTGCTTATTTCTCTTACTAGGTTAAACTTAATTTGAGCATCCTTGATTTTAATAACCAACTCCCGATTCAGCTGCAATTCTCTAATGTTATTTGTACTAGTTTTTCTATTTAACACAGTATGCTTAGTCCTTTACCTCTTACTATATACCTATTACCAATAGTTTTGATTATCCTAATCACATCTGCAGTACCTCTATTCCTTGTAAATCTATTTTGTTTTTTATAGTCGTGTGCTTCATTTTTTTTTACTCTGTGTTTCTGTTCAAGAGAAGATTAAAACTTAATCTTCTTTTACGCTTCTTGGAAATTGAATCGTGATTGTTTTAAGAAAATCTGATTACATCCCACAGTTATAAATTGCATTATGTAATTTTTTTATCTCCTGAAATCCTTTAAAACTTATTTATTTAACTTTACTTCAGCATCACTTATTTTGATGCTGATAAAACTTCCAATTTTGGTTTTGCTGCTTCTATAGAAGACCATTTGGCTTCATTCTGACTTCCTTCTGATTATCTTGACGCTCCTTTTTTGGGGTTTTGTTACAGAAAAACACTGGCGTTATTGCCCGGGATTATCTTGACAAGGGACGTACAATATTCATGGACCAGTTTTACAGCTCTACAGCTGTTTTGATTTGTTATGGCAGCGACAGAGTAAAGCTGGATGTCCTATTGGAAAGAGCTGCGAAAAATAAATTTACTAAAAAGAAACTAGTCTGTTTACACGATAAAAAAATCATCTCCTGTGTGTCAAATGGAAAAACACTAGAAATATATTAGCCTTATCTTCAGTTAACAAAGTGAAGTACATGTGCATTCTAAGGGGACACATTTTAGTTTTTGATTTCAAAAACAAAAAAACTGGATTTTTCCATTATTTATGTCAATTGCCAATGCCTTTATTTTATACTGGATGACAATCACCCTTGAGGCATAAATGTCACTTTAGAAAAAAGAACTATTTTAACTGAAATATATGTTTTTGCAACTTTATATAATGTTACTTTCAGTACATCTTCCCGTTATTACATACTTTATCTCCTGTAGTTGTTAACTAAATACATACTTTCTGATCTTATTTTACATTGTTGTAAATCATTTGCAGTAACTACTTAGGGCATTGTCATTTCTATAAGTATGTGTCCATGAGTCTTTTATATTCATATTACATTTATTATCACAAAATAACTTTGAAAAGTATGAATGAAATAATTTTGTAATAAATAAGTATCAGTCGTTCAACAGAGTTAATTTCAGACCCAATTTGTCATTGGAATGCCAAATATTTAGTAAATTCTCTGTCCGGAGTAAAATGTTATGATACAGAATAATTTTTTATATCACTACCAAACAGTTTTTTTTTTTATAACACAAATGTTTGGTGATCAATCCAAAAATGAGTGGCTTAAAATTAATGTAAAAATTTTTGTATTGTAAAAATATATTGAAAAACCTATGCAGTACAAAAATTATACATTAATTTTAAGCCACTCATTTTTGGATTGATCACCAAACACTTGTGTTATAAACAAAAAAAACTGTTTGGTAGTGATATAAAAAATTATTCTGTATCATAACATTTTACTCCGGACAGAGAATTTACTAAATATTTGACATTGCAATGACAAATTGAGTCTGAAATTAACTCTGTTGAATGACTGATATTTATTACAAAATTATTTCATTCATACTTTTAAATAAAATGAATTTAAAAAAAATTGATTTAAGTTGTTCAAATGTTCCCGAATTGTGTAGATGTTCATACTTAAACTAGTATATGGTATTACAGGTAATAATGTAGTTGATGTAAATTATTAAATTTTGTAAGGCCAATATCTGAAACCTAACAATTTTCTTTTTTGCAAGATTGTTTTTATTTTCTGTTTAAGATTCCCTTCAACTCTTATTTTTATTTGGTACTTAAATTATACAAAATATTTCATTTCTGACTTGGGTGGTAATTTTTAGTTGTCTTTTGTGGAGTCCCTCTTATAATATTATGAACCGTGAAAACTTTTGTTTGCAAAACATATTTAAAATAAGTTTGTTTTTTATTTATCAACTACAAGTATTTTCTTTGCTTTTGATGATATTGTTTGCTAAGATCCTTAGCGACCAAAATATGCCAAAAGCATCTAGGGAAATTATATTCAGAGTTACAGAGTTCAGAGTTTATTTAATGATATATCAAGTCTTTTTTTACATTTGTATCAATTTTAGTTTTTAACAAAAGAGGTAATTTACAATTTTTTTCTCTTCAAAAAACAAAATTACCATTTATAATACTTTTAAAAAGGTACGTTCATTATAAATATTTCATGTTATAACGGCAGGCTGTTGTTATAACATGAAATAACAGACTATTAACAATTTAATAATGTAAAATGATTTAAGCTTGTTATTTCACTGCTTATTATTTTACATCAAAAATAATTTTTTGAAGCAAAGCTGCTTAATGCAGGCTTTTGGATGGGGGAGTCAACTGAGAAAAAAAACGAGTATCTGTTAAATATTATCAAAAATATATTAAGTCGCTATAAAAAGATTGTTATATCAATATCATTTTTTCTTTCAGAAAGCCTGTAGTTTTATTATTATTATTGACTTTGCAGATAATTATTTTTCAGGATATTGTAACTATAAAAATGAGTTGTATTAGTTTCCCATTATCATCGTTGAACCACGAAGAACCGGTTGATGCGGAAGTAGTATTTTGAGTCAAAAATACTGTTAAGAGAAATTAGAATGAATGAATCAATACATATGAAGTAATTCAACCAAAATATTTTTGTGGCTTCATTATTTATTTTTTATTTTATTTTTTTTTTTTATAAGTTATTCCCTAACATATTGCAGTCCAAAACATGTATTTTTCTATTCTTATCCCAGCCTGCTTGTGACTGGTGGCCATGCTTGTTTAGCAGCACGTACTCATTTTTGGCTGTGCAGACATTAGCATAATTTAATGTTTTTGGACTGGATTATGCCTAAACATTTCTTTTTCATTAAATTCTTCTCTTTAATTTTTGGGGTCCTTTATATTAAAACCCTTTAATTAAGTCTAATAAGTAAAAATGACCAAAATTTGATATCAAATAATAATAAATTCCTTTTTTACAGTTTAAATTTGCAATGAAGGTTGTGACATATCGAATTGATTTTTTTTATTATTACATAAGCCACCATACTCATCATAGCTAGAGTAAGAACATTGATAAGTGTTCTATTTTTATTATTTTTTTAAATTCAAACTTTTAAATCTATTGAAAGTTTGAGGCTTTTTATCTCTGGTGGGAGGCTTGGGACAAAAATCTAATTCTACCACAATAGCAAACTACAGTAAAAATTTCAATATTTGATTCTGAACAAAGTTAATGAATTTTCAAAATATGCACAAATCACATGTGCATCTATGCCATTATTAACCACTCTGAAGTTTAAATAATATTTATTTTACAAACTTAAATCGTAGAACACTTTGTAAATGTGATATTTTGTTTTTAGTACTGAGTAAGCTTTGGAATTAGTCCACAACATATCTAACTTAACTAATAAAAATGAAAAGTTAATTAATCAAATAAAAAGTACAGTTTGAAAAAATTAAACTATTTTTTAAAATTTTGAAAGGAATTAAGAATAAGTATAACAGCTAAAGACAATGAACACTCAGCGTAGCGAACTACCAGTAAAATACTGGCAAATGTGTACAAGATTTTGGAACTCATCTGTGAATTATCTATTAATTTTGTAATTTGGTTTGGAGTTTATCAAGAAAAAATCTTAACCAAAAACTTGCATGCATCATTCACATCACTGTGAAGTTAGTCCTCAGATACTGCTACCCAAAAGCAGCAATGTGTTTATTTAAAATAAAATAATGTAATTAAAAAGTAGCGGTTTTGTTGTTTTTAGTTACTTCACCTTTGTGTTACTGGTTGTTTGGAGTTACAAGTTACCAGTTAATTTAAGTGTTTGTGACTACAAAATACCCGGTTTATGGACCGGGCTTATTCCTTTTAGTCAAGTTTTAAACAACATGTAAAGCATTATTTGATTCTAAAACATTTCCAAGCTATTCTACAGTTAGTGTTATATAATTTCAGTCGCTGTAAATTTAGATGAAATTAGGTCAAATGACCTAATTTCATCTAAACCCACCGGGTTGGTCTAGTGGTTAACGCATCTTCCCAAATCAGCTGATTTGGAAGTCGAGAGTTACAGCGTTCAAGTCCTAGTAAAGCCAGTTATTTTTACACGGATTTGAATACTAGATCGTGGATACTGGTGTTCTTTGGTGGTCGGGTTTCAATTAACCACACATCTCAGGAACGGTCGAATTGAGACTGTACAAGACTACACTTCATTTACACTCATACATATCATCCTCATTCATCCTCTGAAGAATTATCTAAACGTTAGTTACCGGAGGCTAAACAGGAAAAAGAAAGAAAGGTCAAATGACTATTACATATCTCTTTATATGATTTTGAGAGCCTTGCAAGAAATTTTAGCTTGATGTCTAGTAAGAGTAAAGAATTTTTAAATTGTTACAAACAAATTATTAGCACATCAGATTGAGAATTTTTTGTTCTTTGAAGTCTTTAGCACTTGTAATTCATAGGCTATATGATTTTGGGGTGATGAAAACTTTCAATGCCAATAGTGAGAATTGATTCTGATAGTTTGTGATGAAGTTCTGATAAGTGAACACATTCTTAATAATAATGTAATTAAATGGATAAATCTCAGAGAGCTGCCAGCTTTTGTAAATTGCAGTCGGGCCCTTATCCTTACATTCCCTTATTTGCCAATTTTGTCCGTTCTTTTGATATTGACCTCAATACCTGTCGCATTCTTCAACATATTTCCTCTTCTTACCTTGTGATTGTTTGTCGCTCTCTCATCTTGTCCAAAATACTTCCAGTATTCTTTTCAGGTTAGTTCAATAAAACATACAGTAATACCCCCAAAGACCACATTAACATTACATGTAAATCTCCATTACATATGCCATCCTTTTCTCACACTTTCCCTCTGGTGCACACAATTTATATTCTGCTTTTGAATTCTTTACAACTTTTGTCCTTCAAAGAAACTGTTATGCTTTACTAGTCATCTGGTGTTTATTCAACATCCTGGTGTTTATTCGATATCCTCTGCAAATTTCTTGTCAATAAGAAAGCAGTGTTGTTTACTCAAAGTAAAAATCCTAGTTTTGGACACCATTCTTATTGTTTAACAATCCTGTTTAATTTGTCTGTATTCTATCTTCTGTATTTTTCAAGCTCTAAAATTATGCCAAATGAAGCGATAAGATCCTTGTGGTTTTCCTTCAATGATCTCATCATAAACATCATTTTTTTTTGCTTTTCATGAACAGTTAAGCATTAAGACATTATCAAGACAGATAAGCATTTTGTATGTTATATATCAGTTTTATATATTATATGTTAGCTATTGTGGTAGAGATAATAATTTTAGTAGCTTACGTTCTTTTTTTTATAAAATTAATATAATTACTACTGTGTATCGGTTGCTATTTTAGACACTTATTGATGGGCTGAAAAATTTAAAAAGGATAAAAAGCTTTTCTTGAGATTATTTCTTTGTTATATATTACTAGTGTTGGTGTAAAAATATGCAAGTTTATTGAAGATGGCAAGAAATGTGCTTCGCTTTTATTCACTTGTGTAGTAAGTACTTGAGGGTACATTTCAGAGCTTTATAAACTTTACATATTATGTTTATAAAATATTAATTTCAAGTTGTTCCTTTGGCCTTATAAAAACATAAAGTAATAGCTGTGTATTTATTGTGTCAAAACTTTTCTCTTACTTTTTGGAATTTTACTTCTCGTATTAGTATGTGCAATTTCTGAGCTGTATAACTTCTGTTAAAGTATTCTACAAAATCATTAGTTAATTTACATTAAAATCTGGAATTCTATTTGTTTATATCCTAACAATTATTTGTTTGAGGAAACTGGTGTTTTGTCATTGAATTAATTATATTTTATAACTCATCTGTTTACAGCAAATTAAGCAGTTATCATTTAGTAGCATTAACAAAAATTAAATTTTCTAATGACAGTTTAGTTTCTTACATGGCTATTTTCTTTTAAGCGCAACAATAAATGTATTTGTATATAATTAAATTTCCTTCTCAATATTAATTTTCCATAATGAAGGTAATATTGCAATTAATAATATTGTTGAACGATGCATTTGGAGAAAATAATTACCTTGAATTACTAGTAAGGCCTCATTCATTTTGAGAAAATCATTGGAAAATTGGAAACTATCATTGTACTACCGACTGTGAGATATGTGATGCGATTACTTTTGCAAGTAGGACACAGAAATCCATCGATGATTATGTTGTTTTTAGGGTAATTATGTTATGAATAACATCACTGAAAGATCAGTGTCAAAAATTCCAAGAGGGTGGATATGTAAATTATTACAGGGAAACAAAACATAGAGATTGATAAATTCTTTCAAAATGTTGAACATGATGCAAAATGAACTATTTATACAAATTTTGAAAATGATTGTATTTTTTTAGGAAACGAGTGAATGTAGAAGAGTTCAAGCATCATCTTGAAAGTTGTGCACATTCATTGCAAGACCAGGTAAATGCAGTGATGGCATAAAAAAAAAAAATGTATAGTTACAGTGATTTGGGGTACCTAGGGAATTTACAGACAGAATTTGTAGAACTTAGAACCATAATAGTATCAGAAGTTTGTTTTATAATGCTGAAGAAGATATGGAGTAATATTTAAAATAAAAAATGCAGGAGTCTCATTAAGGGTGTTCTTATCTATGAAAAAGCATGGATGCAAGTCATTCTAAAAATTGAACAGTTCAACTGAGATTATTTTCACCTGTTCCCTGCAGCTCAGATGTGATGTCACGGGGGGACTATCATCTCTTTAGATGTGGTTGGCTAAGTATGTATGGGTAAAATTGTTTGATATATTAAATATTTCTATGTAATACAAAAAAATATTATCTGAAAAAACAACTTAAAATATCTGAAGAAAAATTAGTAAATTAAAATAAAGGATTTTTAAACTTACCTTATTTTAGATTCAGTGTCTGTAATTTAAAATGTTGGAAAATATAATCTAATTATATGCTTCTATCAAGAATTTATTTTCCATATTAGAATTATATTAGATATTACAATTTATTTTCCATATTTCTTCAGATTATGTACTCATGATTTCTATTTTCAAAATTTTTAAACGTTTTTAAAACTTTTGAATGGTTGCTATTAATATTATTTTTATTATTACTTACAGTGTACAGTTTTTACTTATATTCACATAAGATACTTGAATAAAAACTGGCTGAAGTACCTGAGTCTCCTAATCAGCAGCTCTTTGATGCATTACTTGGGGTTAGGAGGTTAGAGTATAGTATTTTCCATATGTAAACATTATTACAGGTATGAATTCCTCGGAATTCATACAGATATTATGTTGAAGACTTTGTTTTTTATGTAATTTTTCTTTAGTCTTGCACTCACTTCATCAGAATGAACATGCGACAAAGTTTAGTTCTCAAACTCACACTGTTAATATGTACCCATAACAATGTTTATAAATCTTGTATTTGGAAGATATATTCAATATAGAACGACTTTCTATATGTATAAATTTTGTTTTTTTAAAAAAATGTTACTCGTTAAATGAAATAACTTACATAAATAAACTTTTTAAATCTTCCTATGTAATAATACAAAAAAATATTAACTTGAAATATCCGAAGAAAAATTTGTAAATCAAAATAAAGTATTATTTTAGATTCAGTGTCCAAAATGTAAAATGTTACAGAATATAATGTAATTATACACTGCTACCATCAACTGTCAGTTGCTGTGTCTTTGAATTTATTTTCTATATTTCTCCGATTGCGTACTCGTGTCTTCTATTTTCAAAACTTTTGAATGGTTGTTATCAAACAAATTTTATAATGATTTTATTGTTACTTTAATTTTGAATACTTTGAATTATTATTATTATTACAGTATACAGTTTCTAATGTATTTAAAATAAAGCATTTAAATACTTGCCCTTGTTAATTGCAGCTTTGGTGTTTGATCTAGTCCAGATACTGAAAACTTTCTACTAGATCATTAACCAAAAAATTTTTAAATAACCATTTTAAATTGGTTATTTTTAATATAAAAAATGTTGACTCTGTTACATTATTGTGGATGTAGATGTAAACAATTAATCCCAAATTAACAAATTTAATTATTAAAGCTTAAAACAGAATTATTGATTTTAACTAAAAGTGTGAAATTTAGCCGATTCCAAACATATTCTTACCGTATTAATTCCAAATTAAACACTGGATCAGTGACCATTGTTGACTATCAGACATGTTCATTATACATTTTTGTTGGAAATTTAATTCTGTATTTTACAAATGAACATATTGACTCTAGATTCAATTAAATTTCTCTTGCAAGTTAACAGAAAACTTCCTTTTTCATAAACTTCATTATATATTTCTGTTTTCTTATTTATTAGCTGCTAATGATACTTTTCAAGCATAATTCCTAATATTTTTCATTTGCAAATATCCTACTACTCAATTTTTTTTGTAACCATGCATGTTGGTCATTCTGACATCTGTCTCATGAAGGTAAGAAATTATTTTTTTTGTTTGGTCCAATAGAGATCTTGTAGAATTTATACCACCTCTGCATGTGATCATAATATTGGAATTACACTAAAGTAAACAATTTGCTCTACAGCTGAAGGAATGTAAAAGATAAGGATAACAACCCAATCATTATTTTTGTCTTGTTTCTAACATTAGAACATATCTGAATATAAAGTTAAATACCTCAATCCTTACATCACATTAAACATAGCGTATTGAAATAGAACTCATTACAAGGGACTTGCAATGTAATGAAGTCATTCCGAATAAAATATTTGATCAGTTACTGGGTACGTTCCCAGGACTTGTTTTTCAAAACACACACACATTCTTGTATAGGATGTCATTCATTACATTCATTGTTTCTTCTAAATCATTTTTACACTTGGCAAGAATTACTAAATCATCGGCAAATTGGAACATCTTTATCTTTCCACCTTGCACTGTTACTTCGGATCTAAATTGTTTCTTATGTTCTTCGATTTGTACTGTTGTAGTTTTGTTCCTGTAAATGTAGCAATTGATCTTCTATCTCTGTACTTGAACTATAAATTTTTTTAAATGTTGAACATTTTATTCCAGTCGATGTTATCAAATGCCTTTTCCAAGTCTATATGTATGTTGTTTTTTTTTTTTTAATCTTCCTTCTACTATTAATCTGAGTAGTAAAATTGCTTCCCTTGTCCCTATACTGTAAATGAAACCAAATCAGTCTTCTCCTAAGACCATTTTCCTCTCAGTTTTTCTGTACAGAATTCTAGTTAAAATTTTTGATGCACGAGTAGTTAAGCTAATGGTTCTGTATTCTTCACATTTATCTGTTTCTGCTTTCTTTGATATGATGACACTAACACTCCTTTTGAAGCCTGAAACACACTTAAAATTGAAATAAAAAGACTTGTACAAAAAAGCAACATCAAGCCTAATAATGCCTACCACAACCTCAAACCTGGCATGGACTTTAATTTTCCACTATGATGTAATTAACTGATTGAACATCGATTTTTTTGCTTGTAAATTGTAAGATAGATTGATACTTCCCAGAATGCATAATATTCAGACCTGAATATCATGGACATGCACTGTTTTTTTCCCCCAAAATTACTAATTTAACTTGTAAAACCATTAAAATTTAATAGATGACAGCACTAATCCAATTTTTAAAAAAATGTACTTAATTGCTCTTTGTCATTTGTCTTCTTATTTTTACTTAGAACAAATGTGAATATCTTTTTTTTTCAGGTGATAAAAGTTTTGTAAGGAAATTTTACGATTATAAGTTAGAATTTTTTTTAAACCAGTCTAAATTGCCCATACCACCATGTGCTGAGAAGCCTAGGTTTCAAAGTGTTAAGAAAGTTGTTGCACTTAATTTACAAAATTACGGGACTTTATTGTTTTTAATAATTCTTGAAAAGCGTGGCATAGAGAAAAAACTTTCAGTATGATTTTAAGAAAAGAATTTCTTTCATTTCTTAGAAAATATTTATAATGTGTTAATAATAAAAAGATTCCATTTCTGATTTTTGCAGTATCATTGATGGGTTCTAACTCTTTGTACTCAACTTTGTAAGGCTTGATCCACCATGCCCCGTGTTTCTGGTACTTTTTATTGATGCAGGTTCTTTCGATTTTCTGGATTCTGTCTATCTTTGATTGTTCATTCAAGTGAAAGAGTGTTTCTGCCGCATAAGTGGCATCAGGTTTTACAACTGTGTTGTAGTGTCTTATTTTTGAGCTTTAGCTAGTGTGTTTCTTCTTACATGGGTAGAGTATTTTTCATTTAGGTTGTTTGTTGTTATTTCCCCAAGGTTATTTAATTTGGGTTATTATTTTGATTTTGTTACCATTTATGTTTACATCCGTGTTGGTTTATGGGGCATAATTTCTGTCTTTTCGAATGATATTTTGAGGCCAGTTTTGTTTTGTTTTTTGGCCTAGTTTTACTTCTTTGTACGAAGTAAAGGAAGTATTATGATCGTGAAAAATTTTGATTTTCAGATTTCAATGGAAATATCATTTTGATCATCTATGAATCCATTTTTACTAATTTCAACTTGACGTCTGTATGTACATATCTTGCATATCTCAAGAACGATTAGCCATAGGATGATGAAATTTTGGACTATTGTAACATGTAGTTGTGCATCTCTCCTTTTGATTGTAATAGACTGGTTCAAAAGTGTCCGATCCAAAAAAATATGGATTTTGGATTTTTTCTTAACCGCAGCAGTAAACCCTCATTGAGAGCTTTTCAATGATATATCATAAATGGTATTATCTTCATTGGATCCAGAGTTGTAGCCAAATAAAATTTTAATTAATGAAATTTTTGGATCTTACAAGGGGAAGGCACATGGTTCGAAACTGATTTCATCTCCTTTTTTTAAATTTAAATATATTGATTTATTAATTAACTGTGATTGTAAAAAAAAGAAATAAAATAAATAATTAATCAGTAATAATAAAAAAAATATGAAGAAAATCAGAAGTTATTAGTAAAATAAGAGTTTATATACTTTTAAAAATGTGTAAATGTAATTTAATAGCCATTATTACATATATGTATACATAATAGATTTGGTGTAACATCTAATTATTAATATTAATTGAAAATTATAATTTAGATTCGTATTATTTTTGGATTTTCTATTTAATTATTCTGGGATTTCTGTTTAATTTTATCTACATTAAAGTTGACTGAAAAACAGACCCTGTCAAGAAAAACATATACGCTGAGCCATACATGCCTGATCTTTAATAAATTGCAAAAAATTCTTATCTTTTAGTTCATTACTCCTCTGATATTGTCGGACAATATTCTGCCTGTCTGAGTTGATCATCATTTCATTTATTTGTTTTTTTTTTCAATCATTTAATTGCTTTTTGGTTTGATATAATGCTTATGATCTTAGTTTGTGTACATGTTCTCTAGTTTTCAAATTTTCTCTCTGTTTATATTCATCATCTTCTCTTAATGTTTTAATTCTTTCTTTCTTTGCAATATTTTCTTCTGTTTATTTTTTGGTTTTAACATTTTCTTCCTTTTTATTCTTTCTTTGGTTTTAACATTTTCTTCCTTTTTATTTTCTTTGGTTTTTAAATTTTCTTCCTCTATATTTATCATCTCTTATTTTTTTTATTCTTCCTTTGATCTTAACATTTTCTTTCTCTTCATATTCATCTTCTTGTCATTTTTCTGAGATATATTTCTTCATGTTATCTTTTTTGTTCCTGTACGATTGTTACTTTTTCATTTTTGATTATTCACAGACTAATCCAATAATAAAAACTGAATATTTTACACTGTAAGGTCTAAATTAACATTTATAACCAGTATACAGGAGTTCACTAAACGGAATACTTTAATTATTATTAATTTTTATTTATACGACATACCAGAAATCTGAAACTTCATGAAGATGCGAATAGTACTGATCTAGTAATACAAGTAATAAAGGGACTTTAACTCTGCCCTAATATTTTACAAATTTTGTATAAATATTTGACGTTAACTAATATTTTAGCAACTGTGTAACTGTCCACTTTTATTAAGGAATAGGAGGATCGTATATCACTTTCAAATGAAATAAGTTTAAATGAAGTGCAGTAAAAATGTGTATATGTAATTAGGTATACAAGGAAGTCGTGTGGTGACCGCATCAGATTTTTACTTTTGGGGGCATTTTTTGAGCCATTCCCTCATTACTTCTTCTAGAGCACAGTTGAATTATAGTAATGAGAACTCATTGCCTTGGTGCAGTCCTGAATGTTTTGATCTGAAATGGTTCCGAGAGCTCAGCTCTGCATTTTACTTTCAACTTAGTATTTGTGATGATCAATTTTATCATGTTTATTAATTTGGTATGTAGTCCAAGGTGTCTTAGAATTTTTAGTAGGAATTCTCTGCGGACAGACATAAGCTTTCTTGAAATCTACAAACATTATCACATGTCTGTTTCTTTTCTTGTAATCCATTATTAGCTTGAGATTCATGATCTGATCTGGAAAGCTCCTCCAGGGTCTGAAATCTCCCTGGTATTCATTTAGTTCTTTTTCAAGTTGAGGACCGACTGTTTCCTGCTGAGTATGATTTTTGAAACAATTTTGTATGTTGTTTCGAGGAATGAGATTCCCCTGTAATTTTTGGTGGTCGTTTTTCCCCCTTTTTTGTGTAGTGGATGGATTAGGGCTGTTGTCCAGTGTTGTGGTAGTTCTTTGATCCAGATGTTGACAAGCTGTTGATGAAGGGCAAATTTTGCTGATCTTCCTGCATGTTTCCAGATATCTACAAAAGTCTGATCTTCTCCTGCTGCTTTCTAATTCTTCATCTTACCCAATGCTTGGTAAACTTCTTTTATTGTGGTAGGGTTGATGTTTTCTGTTCACTGTTATTGTTTTCATAGATGATATTTGTATCTATATCTGAAAATAATCTTATAGACTTGAAAATTCTACATTAGCCTATTAAATATTGCTACTTATAAATAAATATATTATGAATTGTGTAGAATAATATTATTTGCAATTAAGAGTGTTCCCATTGATAACTATGAGATCTGTAAATAAAGTAATGAGACTGGTTCAGAAAAACTTTATTCACAATCCAGTTATACGTTCATGGACTCTTTCACTTTCAAAATCGTTTCCGTAATAAACCATGCAACACATCAAACAGTTTTCCCACTCTTCATAGCAGTGTTGGAACTCAGAACTGGAATATCCTTCAGATATATATTTTTTAAAAATATTTTCTACCGTTCCATAATGGTGTCCTTTGAGGTGTTTTTTAAAGTCGGGAACAGGAAAAAGTCGCAGGGATTCAAGTCAGGTGAATAAGGTGATTGAGGAACTACAGGAATGTTTTTCTTTACCAAAAACTCATTAATTGAGAGTGCATTGTCATGATGCAGCATCCACTTGTCTTCAATGGCTGGTCTGACACCAGCAACTGTTTTACGGAGTCTTTCAGAATTTTCTAGGTAAACATATTGATTTACAGTCTATCCTGTAGGCAACAATCTTTATGGAAAATTTCATTACTATCGAAGAAACAAATTTGCATTGTTTTAATTTGCTCATAATTGCTTTTTTGGGACGCAGTGAATTTGAAGTATGTTACTCCTTCGTCGGTGTTTTGTTTCTAGGTCGTACTCAAATATCCAAGATACATTACAGGTAATAATATTTTTTAGAAAATCAGAATTAGTTTCAATTAGCCTTAGAAAATTGCTGTTATTTTTCTGTTCAACAGTAACGTTTTTTGGGACCAATTTTGCACAAACATTTTTCATATCCGATTCGTTTGTCAAAATTTGATAAATTGTGGTACGGTTCAAATTCAATTGTTCTGCCATCATTCTGACAGTTAATCGCCGGTCGTACCGTATCAAGTCTCTGATTCGCTTAACATTGTCGTCACTTTTTGACGTTAACGGTCTTCCAGAGCGTGGATCGACCGCAACTGATTCCTGGCCATCTGAAAATGCTTTAAACCACCTAAAAACTGGAGCTTGTGACAAGAGCGCCATCTCCATATGCCCTTTTCAATTTTGAAAAAGTTTCAATAGCATTCTAACCGAGTTTAACACAAAACGTTGCTCATAATAAGTATCACTCATTTTTGTAACGCACAATAAAAACTCGTTTCACGAAAAGTTTGTTTACGTCTCACGTGGCATCAATATTCTAAAAATATTAATACCTAATATAAATCAGCTGGTCATGTAATAACCATATGTTTACTAGTAACTTTAAAGTGGTTGTCAAAAAAAATTGTCTCGTTATTTTAGATCTCTTATATCTATTACATAAAGATGAAAAGGGGTTTTGTTTGTTCAGGATAGACAAAAAGCCACTTGATCAAACGCAACCAGATTTTTACCCATGTTTCTTGGCATAACTGAGAAGGTTTTTTGATGTATTTCATTTAAAAAATCTCAGAAAAACCAACTGATTGATTGCTTTCAAATTTTCAGGATACATTCGTATTACACCAGGGAAGGTTTTAAGCCACAGACCGAGGCTCTTGCTCCCTTGAACATTAATATATGTATTATTTCTTCACCCCCAAGGAGCGTGAAGTTGTAAAGTAAAGATATTCATTACGGAAAAAAAAAGATTAATTCTTTTACTTCATTATTATGGCAAAGAAATAAGTTATGAATTTTTCGTCGTCAAAAGTGTGTGTACTTTAGTTACCTTAGCTATTGTTATTCTAACCACCGGGTCGGTCTAGTGGTTAACTCTTCATCGCAAATCAGCTGATTTGGAAGTCGACCGTTCTAACGTTCAAATTCTAGTAAAGGCAGTTACTGTTATACGGATTTGAATACTAGACCGTGGATACCGGTGTTCTTGTGTTTCAATTAACCACAATTCTCAGGAATGGTCGACCTTAGACTGTACAAGACTACACTTCAAACCCATCATCCTGTGAAGTCTTACGGTGATTCCGAAGGCTAAACAGAAAAAGAAAGGTTAAAAGCTACTGTTATTCTGTCTTTCTAGTTTCTTTTTCAGGTTTCTATATTTTTTTGTTATTTATCAGTATATAGGTCTGAATATTTGTTATTTATCAGTATTATTCTCGGATAATGAACAGTGTGCAGGTCCAGGGGAGCTTAGCCTTCTAGGTAGACGGGATTGGCGACTGAAGTTAACTCTTTGGGTGAATGGCGAGCGCTGCGGCCTTGGGAGGCCCTGACTTGAGTCGAAGTTTTGCCTTGGGGGTCCAGGTTCCGACTAGTCTTTAATAAATTACTGAATTATTTGAAAGATCTTCTCATAAATTTGTATGAATTAAATTAACCGTTTTTTATCCACAAATATTGCTGTTGTACAAACAGCAATTGTTAAAATCTAATTGAAGTATAATCAACAAAAAAATAAAGAACCTTAATTTTCTTCATCTTAAAATAAAATAACTTTACATTAAATGCAATAATAGTTTTTCTCGAATTATTTTTATTAATATATCATAAATTGCAATATTTTATATTTATATATATTTTCATTCTTCAATTATTTTTTTAACTGTTTGCCAGTGGATTAAAGATATAACAATTTGTCCATATAAAAAGCTTAATTTGTGACTGTAGGCTTATCCTCAAAGATTCAAATATTGTATCATTTTTATTTTTGCAAGTCGCTTAATAAAATATTAATGAACAAGTTTGTTGTTAAATAAAGAATTTTTGCTCAGGAAATAGAAACTGAGAGTTTTGTACTTCAAGATTCATAATGGCATGACAAAGAAATACACCAACAATCTATAAAGAACCTCAAATGCCTTTATCAGGCATGATGGGTAAAATTGCATTTACTTGTGTAATATAAATGTTGTTATAATGATACTGCAAATTAATAATCACGGTCTGCAATTCAATGGATATAACAGAGGTAGCCAAACGTCTGAATTTATGTAGTTGTAAATTCCATTAAATTAAATTATTACATGAATTTTATGCAAATCTATCATTTATTCCATTGAATGAATTATTCAGTTTTTATTATTATTATTTACTGTGAAGTAAATTCATTTGATAAATTTAACTTACTTTTGCCTTGTCAATAAAGCACTTTTTTTTTTCAATAGTAGTGGTCTATATAAGTTATTTGTAAATCTATGCCTATTGTGTATCACCTTACACTAAAAATAGTTAAATTAAAGAAAAAATTTATCAGCTGAGTTATCTGAAAAATCCAAACTGAACAAATTACTATATTACAAAAATAAAAATCTCTTAATACAACTTTAGATAATGAAGTAAATTTCATATTGTGTGTTTTTAAAATAAAATAAACATGCTAAATGGGTGACGATTGAATGGAGGAGAGTTTTAAACAATAGTGAAACTCCATACGCAACAGACTCAGAATTTAAGAACACACAGGAGGCTTTGTAAATCCTACAGAGTTGGCAGCCAATATGTAAAGTGATTAAGCTGTTTACTGTTGCAGTAAACATCAAAAAGAACTACAGATTTTTACAAGATGCAGTTTTTTTAAGGTATAAATAACTATTACTAATTATATTTATTTTTTTCATTTGTAGATGGCTTGGTTAAAAGAAGAAGGATTTGGAGGTATCATGGTTTGGTTTGTAGTTATGGAAGACTTCAGAGGGTCTTGTGGAACAGGAAAATTCCCATTAATGAATGCAATGGGACAAGAATTAGATGGTTACACAGTAAAATTGGAATATGATGGTCCTTAGGAAACTTCTAATCCTGTTGGTGGTGGTGGTGGTGGTTATACAACTAAAGATCGTAAGTTCTTTACCAAAAATAAAATAATAAATTATACTGTATACATTCTGTATAACGATAACCAATTTTTAATTTGCTAGTTTAATTTACTTACTTAATGTAAGAATTATCTTATTGTTCCAAGCTGTATGAAATTAGTTTAACTGTGGAGTAGAATATAAATTGTTTTTGTGAATTTTGAGTATCCAAATAACCTTTACTTTTTGCAACACGGTTAAATAATTATTAAAGAAACCATATCCTCCTCATTCTGTATTCATCATTAAGCAGACCAGTCTTCCATTCCTAAAATTGTACGCCCTGTGGAATTATCTGACTGCATTATAAACCATTCACCCAGACCCCCCACTGGAGGGTTAAGTGGTGGTAATCCTTTACTTGAGTGAGTAGATAATATTCCTGATATTGATTTGCGATGCTACTACCTCAGGTTCAAGTAGCTAGCTAAAAGTAGAACTCTTAATCGATTTGAACCCCTTACATGTTACTGTTTTTTTACTTTTTGAACTGATGTAAGTGCCTAATTTTAATTGTGCCTGTATCCCTAACGTAATGTAATTTTTAAGTAAATTGTATTTGTTTTGTATTTGTAATCAGTATTTATTTAAAACAAATGAAAGTGAATTTTCTATTATTTGTGATAAAAAGGTACAATAAATTTGAAATTTAAGATAATTACTTTCTATATTAGCTTTTTATATTCTTTACTGGCAGTAATGAATTACAGTTCTTTGAGCCATACTCAAACACTAATTGTATTTAAGTGTGATTATTTACTTGTTTCTTTTAATTATAATTGTAGATATTATCTTAAAAGCAACTGGATGCAACACAATCTTCTCTATGAATCTTCTAAATGTAGACATACCAAAATAACACGACAGACATTCTGCTCATGACGGCATTCTACATACCTATATAAAACACAAAAATATTCATCCTTCCAAACCGATTATTGAGATTTTCAAGACCTGTCAACACCTTCATCAACAAATACTACAAGGCCACACAGGGGGCCACATACCTTTTAGATAATTGCTGAGAGATGGATGGAGCAATGCAGTTCACAAACCTATCAGAGTATATCAATTTCCTTCAACGTTTCTATTCCCTGTTCTATAGTTGTTTAGCAACTATTATATTGTCTACCGGCCTGCTTCTTTCTCTTCATATACTTACAGAGAAAGCAAATTTCAGATCAGTTGAGTTGGACTCAACCGATCTGAACAAGAGTTGGACTGTAGTTTAAATTTTAAAAAACGTTTAGATAAAATAATTATATTTCTGCTAAATCCAAAAGCATTTTACGATCTAGGAGTAACTATTTAATTTATGTGTGAGTATTGTTATTGTAATAGGCAACTTAATGTGTGTCACAAGTCACTCACAAAATGACATATACCCGTACTCAAAAATACACCTAGTATTTCACGATGGGCTTATTAGGGATTTTCCTGTGCCTTCTTTACTTAAATGAATATACTTTTGCATTTGTCTAAAAAAAATACCGGTGATGTTCAGTACTACACATTACATTTTCACTCTGTTTACTGTGGGGACTGGCCATTGTGTATAGTGAACATCATTATTATCAGAGAAAGTTAGTCTGACAGTGTCTTCTTTATCTCAGTTGTTGCTGTATGTGTATCATAATCATAAAAAAGAATGGAAAAGCTAGTATACATCAGGAAAAATATGATATAATTTCCTTTTTTAAGCTGTGAAACCAGCAAAATCTCTAAAAATTTTAATATTTTTCTTCAGAGAACTAAGATTATAATGAATATATTTTTTCCACAGGAAATGCAGTGTCATGTGAAGAGGAAGACGATTATCATACCACCCAGATAAAGCAGATTGCACTTTGTACTATATGTGTGAAGGTGAAAGAAAACATCATATGCTATTCCCATAAAATCTTTTGTTCACCCTGAAAATGTCTGTGATTGGGCAGAAAATGTAGAAGGCTGCATGCATCATACTCAAGCAACACTACCTGCTAAGAGGAGATAAAATAATTATTATAATAACATTAAGTTTTCCTATTTTTTTTACAATGAGCTCATTTTCTATTTACTTTACACTGGTACAATTGTTTGTTCGGTCTACCTTTTTTGAATTTTATTTATGATTGGCCATTATTTTATACTGTACCTAATAATTATTATCTTTAATTTATAAATACTATTAATACTTCTGTTTTAATTATGCAATTTTTTTTTAATGTTTTGTATTTTATGTCAAGTAATGTTATTTGGTTTAAAAAGTTATTATGATTACTTTACTGCTTTTTTTACTGTAATTACTTTACTTATTTCTTTTTATAATAACAAATAATTGTTTCTTTATTTTTTGTTTATAAAATAATTTGTTGATTTAAAAGTGTTGATTCCTTTATTGTAATTCTTTCCCGTGTTTGTTTTTATTTGCTTAATAATTTAAAAATTATTCTTAAATGTTTTTCCTTTTTTTTTCTAGATATTTGGTTCTGGTTTAATAATGACAATCTGTTGCTGATTACTTTACTTGTATTCCCTATTTATATAAAAATGTTTATTTTAATTACAAAGTTTTTCTGTAAATTGACAATTGATATCTGTAGATCATCTGCAAAGATTCATTGCCAACATACTTAATATTCTTGTATCGCTTTGGTATAATTAATAAATCTTTTAAATAAATTGATGGTAAATTTACTGGTCATTTTTTGTTAATTTCTTTTACATATAACATTTTTATGATCATAAACTTTAAATGTGATTTATATCTTCACAATTTATTCTGATATATTTGTATATTATTTTGTATGTTATTACTAATTTTAATAATTATGGTGTCATACAGATTTTTTTTGTTGAAACTATTAATATTCCATTTCAGATAAAAAAATATATTTATATATATATATATATATGTATGTATGTATGTATGTATGTATGTATGTATACATACATGTAATGGTGTTTTTATATTGACATGGTTTTAACCGCTTACAATTACTTTGACATCTTTTGGTAATATTGAACAGTTATACTTGGATAATTTTTTTAAAAGTTATTATAATAAGCAGGCCGTAATGACATACAACAGCGAATATGATAAAAGTTTCTTATAATTTTCTATTGTAATATACAAAATATATATATATATATATAATTGTAATTGTTAAGTAATTGTTATGTTTATTTTAACTACAGATTGATATGGTGCAGGCCCCTCGGGGTGGTTGGATAGATTGATAAAACAGAACTAATTGATATGTATTAATATTTATTGATTTGTGTTACAAAATGAAATGCATTATGACAAAAGCTGTTTGTTGTGCATGGGGATTGAAAGGTATAGTTTTAACCAAAATATAAAAAAATGATTGTTTTAGCTTATATTTTTGTATGGCATTGCAATATGTTAAAAACGTTAACAAAAATTAAAAAAATATATTAAAAAATTGCCATTTATACATAAATAATAAAAATGTTTGTATTAAATAAATATCATTGTATAAAATATTATTGTGAATGTAAAATATTACTTTAATTATTTATATAGGTTTTCAACAAAAAATAGGCATCCTGTTTTTTGATGTTTCGGTTTTTGTATCTGATCTTTGCACTCAAATCATCAATCTCACAAAAGATTTTCTTTATTTTGTTCAAAACCAGTTTAAATAGGTTCGGTGATAGTTCATCACCTCGTCTCAGCCCTTTTTTGACTAGGAAAGGTTTGCCTATATTTGCTGTAATTTTAAATTTAGAGAATGTGTTTGTAAGAGTGAGTTTAATGAGGTTCAAATTTTTCTGGTCAACTCATATTCTCTCAAAATTTGAAAAAAGTCTCTGTCCACAAAATCATACGCTTTCTGAAATTTTGTAAAAGATATAAGAAAGGTTTGTTTCTGGATACGTAATATTTTAGAATCGATCACACTTTGTATTTATTCTGAATATGATCGTCCTTTTTTAAATCCTTCTTCACACCCTTCTATATGTGATCTATTTGGGGTTCTAATCTATTCAATAACATTTTCACAGTATTTTATAAGTCACTGGCAACAATGAAATACTTCTATAGTTGTTGACATCCGTCTTGGAGGTATAAATTATAAATAATAATTAATATAGCTTATTTATTTTTATTTATAATAAAATACTTATACAAATTGAATTGAAATCACAGGTATAAGTTACTATTTATTCTATAATTTTATGCAATTTTAATTCACAATAATATCAGTTTTAAAGTGATTAACATATAATATCTGTACAAAAAAAAATCTATTATTTAAAAAAAAGATGTTAAAATTTTCATAGCTTTTGTTTAATTAAATATTGTGATTTTTCCTGAATAATAAATTAAAATATAAAAAATTTTGTACTTCTGATTATTTTAATACGAATTATACCCATTTTATGTTTATTATTAAATTTAAAAATAATATTAATAAAATCTTTTCTCTAGGATATTATTATTATTTTTTTGGTTATATGAGCATCAACTGCTACAGTCATTAGCCCTCATCACACTCTTTAAAATAGGGATTAAATCACAATCAGGTTTGTCATATGTAAGGGTGGAAAGGGCCCTTACATTTTATTTAAAAACACCAAACTAAACAAGACAGAAAATTTAGACACAAACACTGAACATACTTACAGGATGCAAAGGACCCCGATATTAAAATTTAAAAAGTAAATAAAACATAAATATATGTGAAAAACAACAGCTTCACAATACCAACATTCCCTTTTTTCTCCCTTAATTTTATTTATGCACCCCTGGACCAACCGAAACTGCCATTAAGCAGCACATCAATTGACCCAAGATCCATTAGAGTTGACTGACTACCTCTCTGTAAATTATCCTGTAGGACTTAACCCATCGGGTTCCCCCTGTGTCAGCAGAAATTAAAATAAAAAAATTATTAAAAATATTAATTAATTTAACTTATTTCTAATACTGTTAAAAGGTATTCATAGAATTTCTGTTGTGAAATGAATTTTATTTTGCACTTGGGAGTGATGTTAAGACATTCTGAAGAATTGCCAATTGTAAACAGGTGTGTATCTAAAACGGTAGGCTTATACATTACAGATTCTAGGTGTAAAAGTGAAAGGAAAAATGTTACATTTCCCTTCGATTTTCCTTCTCTCCGGCATTTTGTATTTATTAATAAATTTATATATGAAAATCGGATTGAGAAGTGAACAATAACTTCAGAGGATGAATGAGGATGATACACACACATTTTTAACAACATTGTCTAATAAATAAAATATTTCATTTTATTAATTATTTGTTTATATTATTTTAGTATTTCACTATATTAATGTTAACGGTGACCGTGTAAATTTTTATCATATTATGTGTTCTTAAGAAAATGCTAAGCATTTTTTTTAGAACAAAATGACACCTTAGTTTTGAAAATCGATTGACAAACAACCAACTTATGACAGAAAATGTATCACTATTTTCTGCCAGATTTCATCTCCTTCTCTATTAAGTCTGGTTCTTTATTTATTATGTGTGCTATTTATTAATTTAATTATTTTAATTTATATTAGTAGCTTCTCCCGCCTATGGCATGCCCTCTGAAACTAGGGTGGGTTCCCTTGGCAGGCGATGTCATGGAATGAGACTATTAGGTGTTCAAAACTGTACATCTTGTGTGAAAAATATTTTTTGAATGATGAAAATTGAAAGCAAAAATATATCAGGAAATCTTCCCGATTAAATCTGGTTTAGATTGGTCCTTAGTGAAGGCAGTTACTTTTATTTTGATTTGAATACTAGACGGTGCTGGTATTCTATGGCGGTTCAGTTTCAATTAACCACACATCTCGGGAACGGTCGACCTGAGACTGTACAAGAATATACATCATTCATACATATCATCCTCATTCATCCTCTGAAGTTGAAGTAAGGTGGTTCCAGAGACTAAACAGAAAAAGTGAGGGATAGGCGTCGGAATTTGAATTTTTTTTTTGAAGGGGGCTCAGAGAAAAAAAATCATAAAGGATAAGTTACGAAATGATATTATATAGTATAATTTAAATTTATTAATGAACATACAAACAAAAAACCTTGAAATTCTTTTATCGTATTTAATAAACTCTTCTTTTCAATAAAAAATTCACTGTTCCACTTACCGGTTTAGACCATCCAAAATTTCTTTAAAAACAACATTTTCACTCGTTTATTTCTACGCTCAGAAGACAATTTCACTTTCATTCCACTCCATGCTTTTTACTCTTGATAACGCAACAAACGACTGTCCATGCCCAAAAATTTCTCCTCTCAAATCAATACCGACCAATTCAAAACTTTTTTCATACAAAAAGCTAATCGCAGAGGAAACTGAAGTCTCTTCAATGAAAACCCTTTTGTACTCTCATCGATCAAAGTTATTCTTGGAATATACATTGTTTCTCCTTGCTTACCTCTAGTCGAAATTTTGCACTTTAAAACATTATTCTCCATTCTTCTAACAGTAAATCTCATTCCATCGCATAAACCATCTTTATGCTCAAATTTCTTAAACACATGACCGTCAAATTCTTCTTTAACTGCAAAACATAATTTAAAAAATATATTAATAACATATGTATTGCGTATATTTTGGTTAAAGAAATAAATATATATTACAAGTATAAATAATAACAAGTGCAAGTAATAAATATATAATAATATAACAAGTATACACTTGACCACCACGGGACATCTACTAACGAATCGGGATTTTCCGCTAGCGATCTATACATTCCAGTGCCTGTTATCTGAGCACATTATTACTTTTTGTATGGAATGACATCACTCGCACTACTGGTGTTTTATGTGCTAACCTAAGCGGGACGGACACACTACAGACAGACAGACACACACAAATGTCAGTAGGGTAGAATAAACATTGTTAATATTATAAAAGTATGCAATTTTTTCAAAATAAAAGTAATAAAAAAATAATTGTCTAAGATAATCCAATAATTTTATTTTCAAAATAAAACTGGAACTGACAGTTGTATTACATAAGAAAGAGCTGCTGCGTGAGTACCATCGCCTCATCTCCTTTATTCACACCTCTTCTACAAGTAGTGTACCATTTTAACCCGCCTACATTCATTACTCTTCTTGTTTGTTTGATTACAGATATTGTTAATATGTATCCTCTAAAACAACTCTAATTTTCCATGAACTCATCTCTTTCTCTTTAATTTTTAATTTCATTTATTTTCTCATACAACAGCACATTTCAAATCGTGTTAAAACATTGGTATTTAATTATTAAAATGACATGCTACCGGTATTAAAAAAATAATAATAACTGCTGTTTAAGAGTTACTTTTGTACATAACTAAAAAAACATTAAATGACCACCATTTTAGTTAAGAGTTACCTATTAGAATAACGTATCACAACTCTAACCTTTCCTTTAAACATTTTTGAATTGGCCCTGAAGAGGAGGGGACCTTGGGATGCGGTAGGTTTTTTAACCAAAAAATTTATTTTTTTTAGGTAAAACCATTTGCTGAATCTCATTTTAAGAGTTGAAATTTATTTCAGTGTTACTATACTTCATGAATACTGTGTATATAAATTCTCCTTAATTCAGTATCATGAAAAACACGGTTTGCTTAGCGTAATTTTTTATCTTACAATCAAATCAGAATAATATATATTTATACTAAAATATAGAGACAAAATATTACAGTTTAGAATATTAAACTGAAGATGATGCATACAGGAGAAAATAGGATTGAAATGTCTTTTTATTTTTTATCGAATCAAATGTAGATTTAAAATAATTTATGTTTTGAATGTTATAATTATAAATAAAGATTAGGTTATGTACTTGAAATAATCGGCTGAATTTTCTATCTTGTTTAATTGTAACTGTGTTATTTGAGGATAATAAAGATTTATTTTACTTTTTGACTGGCTTACTCTTCTAACTTTAATTATATTCTGTGGTTAACATGTTTGATACGATATACATATATTAATTTTTCAAATATGTTGCTTGCAACAGGTAATAAATTTATTAAGAAAACGAGAATTCTTAATAAATCCACATCCTGTGTCTTCCACATCCTTATACGTCTCATCACCCCACATCCTCTGCTAATGATTATTTTAATTATAATTATTATAAATAATTTATTGTATAATTACATGCAATCAGAGTAGCATCACAAAATGCACGATTAGAAAATAAAAATTAGAAGCGATTAAAGTCCATATTATTTATTTACGTACAATATAAAATCATGAAATTATGTTTTGTAAAATGTATGAAGATATTAAATACAAAAGATAACAGCCAAATAATTCAAAAATCAAAAGGCATTAATGAAGATTATTGTAGCACATGTTTATGTGCAAGTTTAACAGTTACAGAAGATTCAGGGTTTTTTCAATTTTTAAATTAGTATTATTTAAAAATTCATCAACAGAGTAATATTGTTTCTGTAAGATAAGATTTTTTACTAATATTTTAAATAAATTAGTCAGAAGATTTTTTTAATAGATAGATAATTTATTAGATATGGAATAAGAAGCATAATAAGGCCCTTTCTTGTAAGCCCAAGTATTGAGTTAAATACGTAAAGAGGAAAAAGGTTTTGCGGTCGTTTTTTGATAGAAACAATAAGGTAAACGATAAGTTACTATTCTTTTTAACAAGACTACACATTCATAAATAGAAATTAAGGGTAAGTTAACATTTAAAAATTTATGTATATATTCACAGTTATATACTGGTATATAATTGTGAATATAAGGACTGCCTAAAAGCACATACCGTAAAACAAACAGAAGATGGTTTCCAAAAGAGTCGATAGACCACCATAAGGAGACAACACTTTGCATATGCCCAGAACTGAAACAATGGTTTCGCCCAGGAGGTGATGCTTTTTGACAGTATTCTAACCTATGATGAGATGTGGATTTACCATTATTAAGTGGAATAAAAAAAAATAGAGCGTGGATTGGAAGAACAAGAGTTCAGCTGTTAAGAACATCATGACAGTATTTTTGATTAACATTGCTGATTGCATAATTTTTCCATCACCTAATAACAGGATTTTTGAGTCTCGTACAGTAACAGCATCTCCTTTCTGGCTATTTTATTAGATGAATAATTTGCTTGGAATGAACAAATTGATTTTGTTAGTTAAAAAAATGAAACTGTATTGTTATACTTGAAGTACCTTAGTAGAATACTGAGTTTATCATCATTATTAAACATGTATAAATATTTATGTATATTCCTCTCTGAAGTGTAATGTCATTTCTTAGGGCTCCCTCAAAAACTTGAGTATTCAAAATAAAAAATGGCTATAAATATGGATTGTGTATTTAGAAAATTAAAAATGTTAACTAATACTTGTGTTTATAATTATGAAATCAGTCACTAACAGAAAAAAAAAATCGCTTATTAATAAAAAATAACAATTTCCAAACCAGACAAATGAACATTTTACAGGTAAATTTTCACAATACCTCAGCTTATAAGAACGAGTCTTACGTCTCTGTTGCCATTTTTAATGAATTGCTGAACCATTTAAACTATCTTCCCACCAATTTATTTATAAAACATAACGAAAGGTTTTTATTTTACAGAAACAATATTACACAGTTAATGAATTTTTAAACAGTCTTAAAGAATTTAAATTTTTTGTAAGCGTTTAAAACAATTTTTAAATGTTCATTTCTTGCATTTGTTCAAGGTTAGAATTATTTTTTCTAATCTTCTACTCAAGTAACCCACCGGGTCGGTCTAGTGGTGAACATGTCTTCCCAAATCAGCTGATTTGGAAGTTGAGAGTTCCAGCATTCAAGTCCTAGTAAAAGCGGTTATTTTTATATAGATTTGAATACTGGATTGTGGATACTGGTATTCTTTGGCGGTTGGGTTTCAATTAACCACACAACTCAGGAGCGGTCAAACTGAGACTGTACAGGAATACACTCATACATATCATCCTCTGAAGTAATACCTGAATGGTAACTCCCAGAGGCTAAACAGGAAACACAAAGTCTTCTACTCAAGTAGTATTCATTAACACCTGAATTGTAAATTATTTTATAATCGTTTCTTATATTTAGTATTTTCACATTTTTTCTTATCATTTCTCGAGTTTATACATTAAATAATTAATATGGAGTCTAATGACTTCTATTTTTTTATCTTACAATTAATTCTGGCTGGATTGTCCCATTCTATTTAGATCAAGGTTTTATCTCGATTCATCGGGTCTAATGCTTGGGAATTTTTTTTTATCAGCAGAGTAATAAACCTAATCGTTCTTGACGTTAATCAAAATAATCTATTACTGTACACCGATCAGAATAAGAGATTAATTTTTTTATTTGATCGATTAATAATGAAAATCTCATGTGGGTGTTTGTTTTCAATTTCAGCAAGACTTATATTAATTTCAGTATATACTACTGTTTCGACAACATTGCAAATTATAAATTTATTACTGTTTTTAGCTACGGTAAAAAAATTTTATGAAAATAATAAATTAACTAAAAATGTATTAACCGATGAATGCATGAGAAATTATAATAAAAAAGAAAAAGAAAGGTATGTAAATTTCATCGGCTAAATTTTAAGCGAGACCTTAAAATAAATAAAAAATAATCAGAATACTTTAATAACAACTAAAAAGGTATTTGTGTTCAAATATACAAGAGATGGAGCAAGTGTGTCAATGTTTTGTTGGTAGAGATTGAAGAATAGATCAACAAATTTATGATAGCAACATCTAAGGAGTAAATCTGTATTATACTTAAAATAAAAATGTGTGTTTTCTGATGAAATGACGTAAATTACATTTAAGAGGTATTTAAATATTTTTTCTTGTATCATTATGAAAGTGATCTCTGCTTAACATCTGTACACAGTCTCAGTGTAATGTTCTTTTCTCTAGACGATCAGTTTCTTTACTCAGTGTGATGCAAGAGTAGATTTTGGTGAAATTTTTTTTATGAGAAATTGTCTTGTTTTACATTATAATCTTGTACAAAACTGATCGTGTAGTTAGGTACACTTATTTTGTTTTAACTTTAAACAAAATTAGATTTGAAACATATTAAATACAAAAAAGTTTAGTTAAATTGGTGGAAACGAATAAATTGTGTTCAAAAACACTTAAACATTTATGTGTTCATAACCCACTTAACAAAATTATTGTACATCAAACGTAAAAAATAGAGTTTTTTCCTCCAATTTATTGGTTTTCACCGCAGATTTCTCAAAACCTACTGTAGTTACGGTTCTGAGACCTGTTTTATTCGATTTTTTTAGGTCAACAACCATAACCCACCGGATTGGTCTAGTGGTGAATGCGTCTTCACAAATCAGCTGATTTGTAAGTCGAGAGTTCCAGCATTCAAGTCCTAGTAAGTCAGTTATTTTTACTCGGATTTGAATACTAGATCGTGGATACCGGTGTTCTTTGGTGTTTGGGTTTCAATTAACCACACATCTCAGGAACGGTCGAACTGAGACTGTACAAGACTTGTGATTTCATATACACTCATACATATCATCCTCATTCATCCTATAAAGTATTATCTGAAAGGTAATTACCGGAGGCTAAACAGGAAAAAAGAAAGCTCTACAACCATAACAAATCACTAATTCTGCCGCTAATTAACATCCTATAAATTTCAGTTCGACCTCATTTCACAGAGGTAGCTGAAATCTGAGCCACATCTTCCATTAGCCATAACTCGCAAACGAGGCAATTTTGGATGTATTCCCTCCTCACTCTATCTCTGTCTGTGTCTGTCTATCTGTCTCTGTCTGACTGGCTGTCTGTCTGTCAATGCGACTGTCTGTCTGTGTCTTTGTGTCTCTCTCACTCTCTGTCTCTGTGTGTGTGTGCGTGTCTCTCTCTCTCACTCTCTCTCTGTCTTTCTCTCCTTCTGTGAATCTGTCGCTGTCTCTGTCTTTCGCTTTCCTTCTCTCTCTCTCTTGCTGTCTCTCTGTCTTTCCCTCTCACTATCCCTCTCTTTCTCACTCTACCTCTCTCTCTTTTTCACTGTCACTCTGTCTTTCTCTCTCACTGTCTCTATCCCTCTTTGTCACTCTCTCTCACTGTCTCTTTCTCTCGTTGTCTCATGCTCTCCCCCTCTCGGTCTGTCTCACTCTTTGTCTCTTACTCACTCTCTCTCTCTTTCACTCTGTCTCTCTCTCTCTCTCTCTGTCTTTCTCTCTGTCTCTCTCTCTCTCTCTTTCTCTATCTCTCTCTCTCTCTCTGTAGGTCTCTCTCTGTCTCTGCGTCTCTCTGTCCCTATCTTTCTCTTTCACTTTCTATCTGTCTCTCTTCTCTCTCTCTCTGTTTTTATCTGTCTCTCTCTCTCTGTCACTCTATTTCTCTCTGTTTCTCACTCTCTCTCTTTCTCTTTCTCTCTCTGTGTTTTTCTCTATCTCGTTCTCTCTCTCTCTCTGTCTTTTCGCCTCTCTCTGTTTCTCTCTCTGTCTTACACTCCCCTCTCTCTCTCTATCACACTGTCTCTCTCTCTGTCACTCTCTCTTTCTGTCTCACTCCCTCTCACTATCTCTCTGTTTCTTTGCCTCCCTCTGTCTCTATGTCGCTGTCTCTGTCTCTCTTTGTGTGTGTCTGTCTCCCTCTCTCTTTCTCTTTCTCTCTCCCTCTGTCGCTCTTTTTCCGTCAGTATCTCTCTCTCTATCACTGTCTCTCTCTGTCACTGTTGTTGTCTCTTTCTCTCTCCCTCTTTCTCTATCTCTCTCTCTCACCCTGTTTCTATCCCTCTTTGTCTCTATCTCTCTCTGCCGCTCTCTCTCTTTCTCCCTCACTATCACTCTCTCTTTCTCACTCATTGTCTCTCTCTCTCTCTGTCTCTCTCTTTCTCACTGTCTCTCTCTCTCTCTCTCTGTCTCTCTCTTTCTCACTGTCACTCTCTCTCTCTCT